>NC_056750.1:520850858-520948251 GCF_019279795.1 Protopterus annectens
GGGGTCTACAAGATGAATTCTATGAGCTCATAGGCAGGCGGAGTGACCCAGGAGGTAGACGGTTGTGATCCAAAGGCCGACAGGTAGACCGACTCCTCAGGCAAAGGACTACTGGACTGCCAGCCACCTCTCCATTTTAAAATCTCAAAGATGTCTCCAAAGGTGACATTTGCAGAAGGTGACCATGAGGTTCCTTCATCCTCAGAGGGTGGTGTCTTCCGTGGTGGACTCCTCAGAGGAGTCCAAATGCTTCCTCTTGCAGGTCGTCTTCTCAGGAACCTCCTCACCAGGATACTCTGGGGAGGTATCGGAAGAGGCAGGGCTACCTCAACAGGTATGCTGGGGCCTAAGGTCCCGTTGTCCCTGAGGAACGTCTTGGTTAGAAGGTGTGCAAAGGGAGAAAAGATGGGGCTGAGGATCCAAGGTGGGAGGAGACTTCTTAGTTGCAGAGACTGCTATAGCCCTCTCTAGAGCCCCAAAGGCTGACTGCTTCTGAGTGGGGAGGGACTCTGGCTCTGACAAGGCATGTCTGCAGGACGGAGATCTTCCCAGCTCAGAAGACAGCTCATCTGGGGTCAAAGTTGGCACTGAGCTCATTTGTGCAGAAGCCCCGAGGTGCATAGACTGCTTCAAAGGTCTGGGAGTCTAACACATCTGTGCTCCACCAGGTTCACTACAGCTCCAAGAGCTCTCTGGCTCAAAAAAAAAAAAAAAAAAAAAAAATGAAGCACTCCGAGCAAAGGTTTGACCTGAAGAAAAATAAATCCTTGGATCAGAGCTGGAAGTGGGCAGATGTGTTGGATCACATAACTCCAATACTTGTCTTGAAGATAGAGGAGGAACCAGAGGGGGAGTGGATTGACCCTGGACCATATGGGTCAAAGCTGAAGGGGACTTATTAATGCCCCGCATTCACAAAATCGTCTGGACTATGCTTTCCACATCTTCCTTCGTAAGGCTTCTGGTAGAATGAGAAGAGGACTCCAAAGGAGACTTTGGTCTACTAAGAAAAGGAGACGGTACCCTCAAAGGCACAGGATCTACAGATGAAGAGTACAAAATCCTTGGCATGGAGGCAATGGGCTTAAAAGAACTTGAGGTCAGATCCGAATGCAACGACTCCTACCTATCATTACCCAAGAGACTCTCAGCCGAAGAATCCAGATCAGAGAAAGTAGTGCTTGGCGCCAAAGGCTCTGTTCGAGCTACTGTATTAGTAGATTTGGAAATTTTTGGTCCCTGCTCAGAGGAATCTGTTGAAGCAGAGGAAGTTCTTCACTCTATCAGTACTTTTGGAGGAAGAAGCAGGGCTCGAATGAACCAATTTAGATTTCAGCACAGATTTATCACTACCAGAAATGGCCTCACCAAATGATGAAGGTAACAAACTCCTCAAAATAAGCTTTTTTTTTTCTTTCAACCAGGAATGGCAAATAGCAGTGTCTTCCTGCAGATGGTGGGGTCCCAAGCAGTAAACACATGAGGAGCGCAAGTTACTGTACAGAATTTTGTGACCACACTTTGTACATTTTTTAAAGCCCATGGGCTTATCCTGTTTCTCAACCATTAGTAAAATAAAATATGGCAGAGCACTCACACCAACACAGTGCAGCCACACCCACAGGGTAGTGTACCCCACAGACACAAACCAGGTGGAAAGAAAATTACAAAAAGAGAAGGAAAGAAACTTTTTTTATGTAGAGAAAGGAATGCAGGAAGAGAAAGGCTAGTAACATTAGCAAAGTTACCGCCAAGGGTATAAGAGAAGGAAGTGAAAGTAACCTAATTAAAAACAGTTACTGTACGAAAGAAAAGTTTAGATAAAAGGGCAGGGAGGAAAAACAATCACACTACTAGAGATAGAAGAAAAGGTAAAGGATTTTTATAAGAAAATTTGAAAATATAACCAGACTGTCCAACAGCAGAAGATTTAGACCACCTCTTAGTGAAGTGGCAAATAAGATCTGACATAACAAGAACAGCTGGATTGTAGGTAAGGGGAGGTGTCCAATAACATTTTGATTGCCATGAGGTTAGTAAAGGCAGAGTCAGATCTGATGGCTCAGAGCTGGACCCATACGTGAGTATAAAATGAATAATTGACAATATCAGATCACTTGCTTTTCTGGCATTAGGGGGACTAGGCTGTAGGTAAACTAGCTTTCAATTTTTTGCTCATTAATAATTGTAGTGGTGGTGCTTCTATGCTCGGAGAGAGAAGATTTCTGCAATGAGGTACTGAAATATAAATCTGTGGTGAAGCTCACATTTAGGATTCTTTTTTACCTGCATTGTTCTGTCTACTT
Source organism: Protopterus annectens (assembly GCF_019279795.1). Taxonomy (NCBI): domain Eukaryota; kingdom Metazoa; phylum Chordata; order Ceratodontiformes; family Protopteridae; genus Protopterus; species Protopterus annectens. Next base: position 520,853,165 of record NC_056750.1, read on the forward strand.
ATACATTGCTTAGTGTATAGGAAGAGCTTGATGCAGTATGTTTCATCTCTAATTTTTTGGCAAAATCCTGAAAACAACTCAAACTGTGGATCATTACATGATAAAACTTCCTTGGGTATTCTGAGTGTCTGAAAAAAGTACGTCTTATGGCTGCACAATTGAAGGGTATCTGGAATAATAGTCTGCAGATAGACTACAGTGGTGGTTCTCTTTATAATGAAATAAGTCAAATTTTGCTTTCATCCATAGTAGAATGAATATTTCATGTCAAATAATTTTTCATGAGAATTCTGAAAGTACTGCAAATGTCTCATTTCTGGAATAATTTTCAATCTGTTTTTACATATGTGGCCAGTATATGAAGCCTCATGCTTTCTTTACCCTTTACTCATTCCCAAGTATATTATATATTTTATGAAGCGCCGGTTTTCTTCACTTGGAATAGATTCCATCTTCCTTGAATATCAAACCTTATATACTTGAAAGTTCATCATAAGGAACACACACACTTGGATCTTCTGTTGTACTTTCATTTCTTCCAGCTACTTATTCACAAGTTTCACTTCTCAACCACCTGCCTATTCAGAACAGTTTAATTTATCAGCTGCATTTCACCGACTTCCATGGTACATTTCCTTAGCTGATCTAGCCTTTAAGCTGAAACATAACTGAAAATGTCCATTTCTTTTAATAACTCATCTTTGTATTCCTTGATGTAAGCTCTGCTAAGCATACCTGCTATATACATACATTTCTTGGAAACATAACATTTTTCTGCAGTTGTTCTAGTGTCTTAGGTTCATAGGTTTATACTAGGCTATCTGCCCTAAGGCATTTATAAGCCTAGCCCAAAGTTATGTGGCTTACGCCACCCCTTATGTTAGAAATAATGTGCCCATTAGTTTGTTGTGCCTCTGTCCAGCAGTGACACAGAGATGATTCCCGGGGTAAACCTACGATCTCCCATCCACCGGTCAAGATTTCTCTTGAACAGAGCCAGCGAGGTGCTCTGCCTCACATGGACCGGGATTTTATTCCACAGCATGGGGAGTCTCTGGGTGATAAATCTATCCCTCCAGCACGTCCTATTTATATCCGTGCTAAGGTTTAAGTCACTTGCTCTAGTGGTTCTTGTGGATTTGGATTTTTTGAGGTGGAGCATGTCCATTAATTCCAGGTTGGTCATGGCCTTGTATGTCAGGCACAGGTCACCTCTGAGCAGACGGTATGCAACTGAATAGAGTTGGAGTTTCTTCAGTCTGGCAGTATATGACAGGTTTTGGAGTCCCTTTATCCTTTTGGTGAGGAACTTTTGGGGACTCTCCAATTGCTGCAGGTGTCGGGTGAGATACATCCCGAATGGGGCATTGTACTCGATCATTGGTCTGATAAGTGAAGAGTACAGGGGAACAATGACCTCACTTGATCTGGATGTGAATCCCTTCATGATCAGATGGGCAATGTAGAAGGTCTTTCAACCACTTTAGCAACGTGAGTGTCAAACGAGAGGCCACTGTCAACCTGGGTACCCAGGTCCCTGATAACCTCTTCTGTGCTTAGTGGGTTGCCATCTATATGGTAGCTTGGGGTTACCTTGTTTTTCCCGAAGGGTATGACTATACACTTTTTTGCGTTTAACTTCAGGCCATGGCTCTGGCACCAGCTATCAGTTTCCGTGAGACCCCTCTGAAGGATGTCTGTGTCCGATGTACTATCCACTATGGCACCCAGTTTGCTGTCATCTGCAAACTTTGTCAGCCATAGTCCTCCTATGTTTGCCTGTACTTCTGAGAAGTAGATGCCGAACAATAGGGGGCCAAAGGACTGAGCCCTGTGGGACACCACTTGTAACAGGCTTGGAGTCTGACATGGCTCCAGCAACTCTAACCCTGTGGGTTCTGTCCTTTAGCCAGTTTGCAACCCATCTTGTGACATATGGGTTTACATTTAAGCTGGTAAGTTTCTCTATGATACCAGAGTGGGGTATTGTGTCGAAAGCTTTTGCAAGGTCAAGGTAGGCTGTATGGACTGCCTTTCCCTCATCAATGGCCTTGGTAACTGTTTCGAAGAAGTCGACCAAGTTCAAAAGGCAAGATCTGCCCTTGACAAAGCCAAACTGGGTTGGGTCCAAGGTCTGCAAGTCCCCTATGTTCTTGTTTATGAGTTCCATTATGATCCTCTCCATAGCTTTGCAGACCAGGCTTGTTAAGCTTATGGGGCGGTAATTACCAGGGTCCGTAGAGGCACCGCCTTTGTGGAGTGGGACCACAGTTGCCGTACGCCACTCCTTGGGCATATGTCCTGTGGTAAGGCTAAGATTAAACAGCTGCCTTATGTGCGGGTTTAGTTCTTCATTGAGTTCATGTAGCACACAGCCGGGGACACCATCCGGTCCCATTGATGCTGTGTTTTTAGCTTTAGAAAGAGCAGCTTTCACCTGCGCATTTGAGATGTCTGGGAGGCTACACTCTGTTGGGATAGTTATCTCTCCTTTTGGGGAGAGGGGGTGAAGTTTGCGCTGAACCTGTCTGCCAGTATGTTGGCAATGTCTGTGGGTTCAGTGATTTTTGTATCATTTTGGACTAATTCTGAGCATATCTGGGAGTTTCCACCCAGGTTTCTGACATAGCTGAAGAAGGCCTTATGATTGTCTTTTGAATCTATGGCAATTTTTTTCTCAAAGTTTGCCTTGGATGATTTTATGAGGGATCGTAGTTTCTTGCTAGTAATGATCAAAGATGCCTTCCCTTTTTGGGATTTTGCTCTATCATGTAATAGCTTTCTCCTCTTATTGTAAAGTTTGTTTATGGCTGGTGTCCACCAGACTGGACGTTTGCCCTTGGTGGAAAGAGTCTTGGTTTTATTTGGGATTGCCTGATCCATGCAGTCCTAAAGGTGTTCATAGAAGGCATTTGTAAGGGCTTCCGCAGATTGGGTTGTGGTTTCCATTGGCTCGGGGGCCTTGAAGGATACCACACCTGTCTTGAGTAGTGTGAAGTTTGCTTTAGAGAAGTTCTTCACTGTGGTCTTTTTTGTTTGGGGTGGGGGCAGGATGAGGATTTCTAGTGAGATTAGTTTATGATCTGATCTCACCAAAGAGGGATATACTTCCGGTGTGGAGCATTTTGTCCCCATGTTTGTGATGATGAGATCTAGTATATTTTCTCCTCTTGTGGAGACGGTGACTAGTTGTTCCATGGCATTTGAATTTATGAACTCCAGGAACCTTTGGGCTAGAAAGTTGGGGCTTGAGTAATGTTCCCAGTCTATATTCGGGTAGTTGAAGTCACGCATGATATGAGGTAAAACCTGATAGTGCCGGGGTGCTCTCAGGAGCCTTGAACCAGGTTTCAGTCACAGCACAGACATCGATGTTCTCCATACTGAGAAGGGCCTCGAGTGTGTGCATTTTGAGATTTAGACTTCTGGCATTGAGCAGCATTACCCTTAGTTTCTTCCCGTTTTTGTTTTCTAGGGTGGTAGGTTTAGAATTTGAGCCTTGCCTAAAAAAGGCACTATGGGGGTGGCAAGAGCCTTAGCCAATATCCGAATCCCAGGGTGACAGGTGCAAGCTGTCCCTTGCAGCGTGGCTTGTCAAGCATGTCATCCCAAGCAGACAGACACTGGATCCCCTTTGAATGACACCAGAAATTAAGCCAATTGTTAAAGCTGATCATCCTGTCACTATATTGTGGCATCATTCGTGGTGAAGGAAGGATACTGCTCAGGGTCAGGGTCATACCTGCCTGGGCTACATAATCAGAGAGCTCCTCTAGGTCTCTTTTCATGTAGTCCAGGGAGGTACGTCTCAGGTCGTTCACACCAGCATGGACAATGACTGTGTCATACTTGTACTTGCCGTGGAGTGACCCGAGTGCTTGTGTTATGTGGCAGATTCTAGCACCCGATAGGCAGCTTACCGTGACCTTCTCCTTGTTCAGCCTGGTGAGTGGGACGTCAGTGTGTCTGACTATGGAGTCACCTATGACAAGTATGTTTGGTGTTGTATTTGGCCTTAAGGGCAGGGACTGCTTTGCACACTGATTTTTTTTTTTATGTGTTGTTTGTGTGGTGTCTTGAGTTTGCAGTACAGAGTTTGTCTTGTACAGAGACTTAATGAAAAAAAGGCTTTTAACTAGATTCTATTGTTACTGATTTGCCACAGATATAATCATAAAATTAGTGATGGCCATACAAAAGTGTTGACATATCTTTCTCTATACATACTTAAAAAAATTTTTTTTTGACCCCACCCCCAAAAATTCAACTAAGCCTCCCTCCACATGTCCAAATAACCCATTCATTCTTCCCAGAGGTAAGAGTCCACTGGCCCAATTCAGTCCAGTGGGAAAGGAGAGTTGGGTGCAGAAAGTGGTTCTATCATCCATTGGGAGGGTGCGGATGTTTTGTTTATGTACCTAGGTCCTTCAACCCTGCTGCAGCATTGCAATCTCCACAAGTCAGAAAGCACATGTGGTGTACTGCACATGCCAACTTCCTGCGAAGGGGAGTATAACTCGGAACATAAGGACCACTAGGACTATTGCTGTGGGTGATATCTGCATTCCTGTAAGTGTCACAAATGCAGAAGACCTCTGTGACCTCCCTCCCTCTGGACTGGCAAGATGGCATAGCCTGCCAACTCCCACATCCTCTGTGCTCCATCCCCTATAGCACCCACGCCACTAGTTGAACATGGCTCATGTGGGTAATTCGAGCATTATCCCTGGATTCCATGGAGCTAGGGCTACTGCATACATTTTTTGTGACTGGTATGTTACTGGTCTACCTTCTTACACAAAGACTGTACCTAGTTTTAATTAGTTGGTATCTATTTAAGCTACTACAGTTTTGAAACATATAAAATTACTATGAGGCAGAGAATTCTGTTACAAGCCTTTCCTTTTGAACATTTCAAAGCTCATGCCCTGTTCCTTCAGTTACAACTAACCATCACCATGCTCTGGGATTCAGCATCCAGAGTTAGGCTGTAATGCCTGATCAGTATGAACTTTGACTGCATGAAATGCAAAACAGCCGATTTGTCCCGTGACTTCAAAATATGGACTATAGTACCAATCATGCAAAAATGGTTTTAATTCTTTGGCATTCAAAACATTCCTACAAACTTAAGACTAGTCACAGACTCGACATTTGCTTCAGTTTTAATTCAAGCTTTTTTGCCTGAGCCTGTTTGGTAGCTTAATAAGCTTAACATCATGATCTTACTTTGTGGATATCAAACCAAGGTAATCTATTACTTTACTTACACCTTCAGACTTTTTATCAGCTCACTGAAAGAATTCCAAGCTGAAACTGTACCAAAAGCTAATCAAGTAACTCTGTATCAAGGGGTGTTAAAAGTGCAATGTTTACAGCTAGCTTTGTGCAGTTTAATCAGACACATTTTTGAACAGCATGGCCAGCAGCTGCAGTAGACAAAAATAAAGCTATGCCTACAGTCCAGGCAACCAAGGTTCAGTTAGCAACTTGAGTGACCTACAGTTGAAAGGATGTTCATACCAATCTTAGGACAGAAGAGGAAGGCTGAGATCATCCAATGCTATAATTAACGGAGGGAAACAATGCAAATGAGTGGTATTGGTATGTGCAAGTAGTGCATCAAGCCATACATGTGTCAGCCTTCAATCACAGGGAAGGTGTAGTGGTCACACAGTGCAGTGGGTCACATATCCCCTGCCTGGGGTACATTAGATCTGCAACAAAAATGGCTTAATTGCCAGGATGCTATAAAGGGCAAAAGCAACCCTCATGGCTGCTTGTGTAATGGCCCTTCAGGATTGCTATCACCCCTGCACTACTTGAAGAACATCAGTTTGAGGGAATGAATGGGTAAAGTCTGAAAGGAGAGGCCTGATGGTCAGCAGTCACGGGGCAAAAAGGCAAGTAAAACAATAAGAAAAAATCTGCATCTAAAATTTGTGAGAACTGAGCACTGGGCACTGCAACAACTTCAACATTTGAGGAATAGACAACTGTCTTTCGTTTACTCTAACTGTTCAACTCTTGGGGATCTATGCATATCACAAGGTTGTCTTACTTTGCAACTGTAACCATGCTATTAACTCATCCACTCAGCCTGCTTAAATACACCAGTGATATCTGTATGTATTTTAATTCCTCAGTTTTGCTTTTAAGAGCTACAAGAACTGCTACTAGTGCATGTGTATAAATGGTATTGCTCCGGTGAAATCTTAATGCTGTATTCACCTGGAAAACAATCTAATCCAATAAATATGTTAGCAGAGCTTTTTACGATACCTACAGTGTGCTGATTACTTTGTTTCATCAGTTTCAGTGAAATGCTAGTAACTGCATTCCTACCATAACGTTTGCTATGGCTATCAAGCCCTTTTGCAATATCAGAAAGTTCCTGGAACCACTTTGAGAGAACATCTGAGCTGGAACCAACTAAGTAAACGTTCATGCTGCCTTTTGTTTTCTGCAGTTGCATTCAGAGTAATACTGAAAATATAAATCAGTGAATTAGTCTATATATTCCCAGTTACAGCGTCTTCTGTATAGCGACATGCATGAATGGGCGTTCCTTCATCGAAGGTTGTGCGTTAGGCCCGGCAAGCCAGTACGTAAAAATCTACTGCCAATCATTAGCGGACCGGAGTTCCGCTGTGGCGACCCCTAACCGGGAAAAGCTGAAAGACACAAACAAATTATCAATTTTTACCATTACAATGTTCTCACTGCATTCTGACCCAATACATTTAGTTCTGCTACCTGATTTTCCAAAGCCATAACCTGGCGCATTAACTTGTAACTTTAGTCTTGTACTTGCAGATAAACAAGACGGGATCCAGTGGTTTTAGTTTGCTTCCAATTTATACACAGCGGTAGGCAATTTTACTGCTTTAAAGTTAATTTCTGATAAAATGTTTCATTTAGCTCCAATACGCAACAAAAAATATGTCCACTTTGAATCATAAGCTCTCTTCAAATTAAAACTGCCTAGACTAAGTACTGCATTCACATTATGCAATTTAAAAGTACCCCAAAAAATATTTCTGTTTTAATTTATTTATCTTAATCACTTTAATATTTCTGAACAGGCTTATTTCAGCTTTTACACATCTTAATGAAATGTTTCTGCCCTCCACCCATCCACAGATTTTTTGTTAAATACTCAAACATACTTTCTAGTGACTATACCCCATGTCTTTGTGCATTACCCTGGATTGCCAGTTTGTTTAATTTTGTTTTATATTCACTATTTTCACTCAGCCTTTGTAATATACACTTTCAATCTGTCGTCTAAACATTTTAGGTGTAATTTAACATCACTAACTATATACAGCTACCATTTTATAAAAGTGTCACATCAGATTATTTTATGCACAGTTCTGTTATCTATGAATTATGCAAACTCTATCCAAACTCTATTTATGTTTAGGCTCAATGCATCTATGCATTTCAGAGTACCATAACTTCTAATGAAAAATAAAACGCCTTGCCTATATGTATGATTTTCTTATGTTTTCAGTATTCTTGAAATGTCTCTCTTGGTATTTTTTCCCTATTAATTGCTGCTAAAAGTACTAAATATCTTTATTACTTCTTCACCTGTGACATGTAGAAACACCGCAAGTTGGACAGCTCATGCTCCTCTGCAACTCTAGTCAGAATAAGTTACGGAGCCAAAGCTTCCAGTTTTCAGACAAGTTGTCATGTAGTTTTAAAAATGCAGGTGCTTAGAATGACGTTCGCAGCCAAAAACAAAGAATGGCAGCAACAGAGAAAGATGGTTCAGGGATTCTCTAATGCAAAACATGAAAAAAATGCTTCCATGAAGAAGCTGCATAATGCAAATAGACTTTGCAATATTATAAAAAAATATGAAAGCAATATTTTACCATTTTAAGTATTAGAATAAATAAAATTCTTGCAATTTTTTTTCACAGAAATTCAACTAAATAATACAAAATTACACGCTACTGCACGACAGCCATTGTGGTAATACCTTATAGAAGTCAGCATTTTCTGCCCTCTACTAACTTTTGAAATTTCAAAGTCAAAAGTTCAGCAAGAAAAATAGGGTTTCCTAACTTCAGATTGAAGACATTACTTTGATCTAAAGTTGATCATTCAGAGACGATTGGAAGTTTATTTTGGTGACTCTCTAAAATTTTGAAAAAATGAAAATCGAAGTAAAATGTGTAATACATAAAAGGGGACCAATGTAGAGTTAGCAGTGATGCCAAGGATAAAGTAAATAAATGTACCACCAGTTTGGCAGCTGACTATTAGCATAATGGTAGCCAGCATTGCCTATTAAAAGTAGCTAGTGGTTTAAGGCTGGTTAAGAGAACTACTTGGTTTTACAGGACTGCTGCAGTCCTACACAATTCTATATAATGATCGCAGTTTATTTGTGTTATGTACTGTACTCCTTTAATGTGACCACATTATTTAGGTATGCATGCACCATCAGTGTAAGTATATTTTATGTTATGCAATGTATTTCTTTCATGCAAAATTTATTTATTAATTTATTCATATATGGTCAGTGTAAGCCAAACAGTACCAGACATTATGTAGCAAAGCCTGACTCTCCTCATGGTGGTACTCAAAGTGGTGCCTTGCTTAATGTAATATACATTTTATTTAGAGTTCTCATTTTGCAGATATTTTGTAGAATCACCAAAAAAGAGTTATGTACTTACCATAACTTGGAATCTGTGCTATCCAAGGTCATTATTCATCACTGATGGGTCTTGGATCCGAGCCAGCAACGAATGGACAGATCCAGAGCTCAAGCTCCTCCCCTTACCATAATCTCCTGGTAACCCCTAAGCCTCAGATCGAGTTTGCTGAACAAATAGGAGCACAGAAAATTCTGCATAGGAAAAAAAAAACTATCCCAAAATGAAACCATCTTACATAACTCTATCTGATGCTATCTGTGTCATTATTAATCACGGATGGGTCAGAATCCCCAGATACTATGAGCCCTGGGTGGCCAAGGAATGATATGCCAGAGCACAGAGAAACCAAAAGAAGCCTTTTTCCTAGACACCAGATCCAGCTTATAGTGCGAAACAACGGTATGGGGATTAGATCAAGTAGCAACAGCACAAATCTCATCCAAGGAAAGCTTAGCTAAGAAGCCACAATGTAATGTAGCCACAGACCTAGTAGAATGGGCCTTAACTGGTCTGGATAACTCCATATGTTTGCTATCATAAACAAAGGAAATGCAACTAGCAATCCATCCAGATATAGTCACTATAACCACCACCAGACCCTGTCTATTTTGTAAAGCTGGTCCGACTTCCAAAATTCCTCAGTCTTTTTCAGATAAAAACGTAACTGCCTATGAACATATAAACAATGCGACATGTATTCTCCTTTATTAGAGTAATTGGGAAAGAAAACCAGTTGTACTGATAGACTGAGGTTAACCTCAAAGGCCACTTTTGGAATGAAGGAAGGGTTTGTCCAAAGGGACACCCTATCCTTGTGAAAGACCAAAAACAGAGGTTTAATTCTTAGAGCCTGCAGCTCCAAGACTCTTCTGGCAGAAATAATGGCCACTAAAAATAAGAAGTTATGTACTCACCATAACGTTCCATGTTTGTTGTCCATCTCGCCTTCATTCACTGCTGGATGGGTTCAGAACAGAGAATCGGTTCCGACTCGGCCTACACTAAAGCTCAAGAGCTTCCAGCAGCTTAAGGCTATACCCTATCCCATCATGCCTTGGGAAGATTACCTAGATTTCGTTTGCTGCTAAACAAGATCGGGTGCTTCCTCTCAGTCCGGGCTAAGTGGAAATATTTCTTTTACTTCTCTCACCTTTCAAAGTTGGTTGTCAGATGGAATAGTTTGTTTTATAAAGTTCTTAGTGTTAGAAGTGTGCTATAGTTTTAACTTGTTTTATGCTATTTTTTTGTACTTGACCGTCGTCTACTGCTAAGACTGTTTTTCCCCTATCCCGGCCCAAGCTTATTTAATTTAGAGAGTTTTGGGATTTTCTGCCTTATTTAGTATCTTATATTCCTTTTTTTCCTTGTCATTGGGTTGCCTGTTTAAGTTAGAGGGCTGCTGTCGGGCTCGTTTAACTTAGAAGGCCTTTTTTCTTGCTTCCTTCTGTGAGGAGTTGGTCATTTTTAAGTTAGAGACTTCTCGTATTATCCTTTCCTTAAACATTAAAAAAAAAAAAATATATATATATATATATATATATATATATATATATATATATATATATGTATATGTATATGTAAAAAAATATGCAAATTTGGTTATGGCAGAATGGGAGTACCAATATGTCCTATGTATTAATACTTCCCAGTGTAGGTTTTATCGAAGGTTTGTCGATGACCTTTTCTTTTTGTGGGCATGAGACGAACAAGATCTGGTTAACGTTTTGGGTTATTTGAATGAGACCAGTACCTTTCTTAAGTTTACCATGAACAAGTCTGTAGAGACTATTGATTTTTTAGATGTCACTGTCTATAAGAAAGGAGATACATTATTAACCAAATTGCATAGGAAGGAATGCTATTGTCCTGCGTTTTTACACAGGGATAGTATGCATCCAAGGCACATATTTACACAAATAGTTAATGGACAAGCCAGGTGTATATCCAGACTATCATGTGAGGAAGATGATTTTGTACAGAGTCTTGAAAGATTGTCTTTAGAATTTAAAACTAGAGGATATAGTGTAACAGAAATTGCTTCGGCCCAAACACGAGTATTATATGAAAGGGCAGGTAGGGCTAAACCTTATTTTGGTAATAAGGAACAAACTCAATGAGTTAGTAGACCTGTACAAACACAAGCATCAGTAATGTTGTCATATACAGGAGATGTGGATAGAGTAAAAGAGATGGTAAAGAACAAATGGCATATTTTGGCCACTGATGAACGAACATCTGCAATAGTAGGGGTACAACCCCGTTTTATGTATAAAAATAAGAAGAATTTACAACAGTCCTTATGCTATCCTAGACTGTATACACAAGTGTTTGATATGCCTAAAGGTACGCATAAATGTGGACATTGTGCACAGTGCCAATTTGTGGATGAATCTTTATTTTTCAGGCACCCAGAAACGGGGTACCTTTGGCAATTGAGAGCAACAGCAGACTGTCAGACTAAACATGTGGTTTATGTAGCACACTGTGTAGTATGTTTTAAGTTCTACATTGGAAAAACTAATCGACATTTACATGAATGAATTAGGGACCATATGTATTGCACTACTAAGAAATATGATTATAGTGCATTAGCTAAGCACACTATGTTGATGGGTGAGGATCACAAATTTTTATTTCAAGTTTTATATGTATTAAGCGAGAATGGTAGGATGGGGGATAAGACAAACATGGTTGAAATGATAGAGCTGCAGTGGATTCTTAGATTGGGTGCCCAGGGGGCACGGACTTAATGGCAGTGTTCCACTTAAACTAGTTTTGAAATCCAGAAGACTACAAAAGAAAAAGAGTGTAAGTCCAGATGGGATAGAATATAATGCATAGAGAAAGATTCTTTATGCATATATATCTATTATATATATATATATATATATATATATATATATATATATATATATATATATATATATATATATTTATGTATGTATGTACGTATATGTGTATATATAAGGGGAATTTTTAACCTCCAATATGTATATTTTAGGAACGAACTGTAATGTGAATGTTATTATAAGCTTGTGGTTTTATTGCTTCATTGTTTTTTGTTTTTTTTGCTTTTCAATGTATTATTCCTTTAAGGGTTAATTGGTTAGTTTTGGAGGGCTTTTTTAGAGACATGATTGGATGTAATGTGTATATGCTACTATTTAAATAGATTTTGGTTTAGTGATGGTTGTCTGATGAAGCAATTTTTATTGCAAAAGTGCTTACAAATAAATCAACTGGTTTTATTGATAAACTGCCTCTGTGGATTTTGTTTTTTGGATTGCCTCCTTTTCCTCTGCACAAGGGATTTTTTACATATGTGTAAATTTAATAAAGCTATTTTAGGGGGGGGGGGGCTTTACAAAAACAGAAACACCAGATCAGTATTTTGGGCTATTGATCAGTACAATCTGACTAATGCATGGTCAATGAAATCTGAAATGGGGTCCTTGGGATTACGAAAAAAAAGGGAGGGACTAAGGTAGCTTGGGAAAGTTTTAGGTGCTGGGCTAAGTCCTGCCACTCTTAGTCCAATTGAAGCACACAGTTCCCTCCTTAGAAACACAAGTTATATTACATATGTAGCAGTACGCTGGCCAGCTACATCCTTGTGACATTTAATTTAATGTTTTCTACAACCTGCTGTCACATCAAGTTGTAACCATTCCCATTCAAGTTGTTTATCAAGTCAATGTTTACTACTGCCATATATGTTTATATCTTTGCTTGGTGTTGCTGCAGGGATGACTCTGGAAAATCACATTGAGACTATCAGTACTTAAAATTAACGTTATGGAACACTGACAAAGCCTATATTACCTGACAGCACCCCTTTATGGCCGGTCTAATTACCATTGCACATTTACATCAGACCATGTAGCACAAATGATTTTACAGAAGGAAAGGGATTAAAAGGGACTACTGTCACAATCAACAGTTTGTGGAGCGATAGTTTTAGGTCTTTTTGCCACAGACATCAATCTATACTTCTATTTAAAATGACATACTTTTAAAAACACTTAACAGGTAAGTAAACATTGGGATCAAAAATAGAAAAAAAAAACCTGGCAAAGTCCTGTGAATTCTTCAGGACTGTGTTTCCCCCACTTGGACTAATTTTGTGGTACATCATCTATTAATACTCCTTTGGTGAGGTATCAGTTGTGTAGCACCTACCACCAGACTGAGCAACTTGATTGTGAACTTTATAATGTCCTGGAATGGCTCAAGTGGCTACTCCAGCCTATAATTTGCCCCTAGAAATGTTTAGTTCAAATACAAGTCCCTGATTCAGCCTTAATTCTGAATAACTGAAGGGAAAAAAACAAGGGAAAAACATCTTTTACTTATTTTTTTCCTTTGTGCTATTAGTCAGGCTTAGTCTTCTCTGTCAAACATCAATGGAATTCTGCAATTATAAGTAGAAATGTCTACATAAATATTTAAAAGTTTTTAACATACTAGCAAGCCTTGCAGTATCATAACATATTTCATTATCTTGTTAAATAAAGGGTAATGGGAAGCATTTTTTGGGCAAATGAAAAAAGAAGTTATGTTAGCTATGCACCCTGGTTAACTAAAGAAACTAGAGCAGTACTCAAAGACAGGGACAAGGCCTGGTTATAGTTCCATAAGAACAACACCAGCACCATTAAACAACTTTTCCTGGAACTTAGAAACAAACCTAAGAAATTAATTAAAACTGACAAAACCTAACTTCTACAACATCCAAATCAGACATCAAAATAACCCACAAAAATTCTGGGCAACTGTAAACAACCTGTTACAACCAGGTAAAAATACCACCTAATATCTAAACGCCTAATACAACTGACAGCTGTGAAGGTATTGCCACCCAGTTCAACAACAACTTTACAGAATCCATTCAATCTCTAGCAAACAATCTAAATAACCGAAATACCTGCCCAGAAGCAAACCCCAATACCCCCCCACAAAACTGCAATAACCTCTTCAAAATAAAACCAGTCCCCACCCATCAAAACTACTAGATAAACTAAAACCAACTACCTTAGCTGCCAAAAACCTCCCTGCAGACTATCTAAAACTAGCATCAGTGGCAATCTGCCACCCAACAGCCCTACTTATAAACAGATCCATCACAGTGTCTTATGTTCCCACTGTCTGGAAAATATCACACATCATACCCTTGCACAAAGGAGGTAGCTCCTGTGAACTAACTATTGCCCCATTGCCATCCTCTCCCTTCAATCTAAAATACTTGAAAGAGTCATTCACTCACAACTCATGGATTATCTATTAACTCACAACCTACTATTAAACACTCAAAATGGCTTTCACCCTGCCCATAGCACAACAGCCCTTCTATCCTTCACAAATACTATTAATCAGCTCAGAAAAAACTCTCAGATAGTCTCAGCAATATTCCTGGACCTGTCAAAAGCATCTGACATGGTCAATCACCCCAAACTCATAAACTTTCTCTCCTCCCGCAACCTCAGCAACACAGCTATAGCATGGTTCCAAAGCTACTTAACAAATCGACAACTGTCCTTTGGCAAGAATCCCTCTCACCAATCCTACCAGTCACCTTAGCGGCACCACAAGGCTCCATCCTTGGTCATTTTCTTTGCTCCCTATTAACCAATCACCTCCACTCTGTGACCGCCCCCAAGCCAAGATCATTCAGTATGCTGACGACTCCACTCTGATCTTCTCTGCCTCTTCCTTTAATGACCTACAATTTATCACCTAAGACACCTTCCTATCTGTTGAAACACGGCTAACAAACTCCCAACTGTTATTAAATCCCAATAAAACTACACTTGTGCTTTTCTACCCTACCAGAACCCCCCCCCCCCCACAGCAAACTTTCACATCTTCTCTAAGAACAAAACCTCAATTGCTCCTACCCCCCCATACCAAACTTCTAGGCGTTATTATAGATAATAACCTGAAATGTGATCTCCACAAAGATCAATCAAAAAGTACACAAAAACTTGGGTCTTCTTTACAGGAAAAAACAATATCCAACTAAAAATACAAAAAGTACAATTGCTAGAACACACCTGCTATCAACACTTTTATACACATCCCCTATCCTAACAAATCTCCATAAAACTGACCTCACCAAGCTTGAAACCTGCTATAAAAAAATCTCCAAATTTGCCACAAATGCCCACTATAAATCCAACAAATGTCAATCTCTCAAGCAACTGGACTGTCTTGAACTCCCTCTCTTACTTCAATTTAATCAACTAACCTTAGCCCACAAAATCCTCCACCATCCAGAAAAAAACCCAGCCCTTAAAAACCTAATCCAACCATACTTGGCATCCAGACCACTTAAACAACAATCTACTCCAAGTCATCAAAGTAAAAAACTCAGCAGGTGAAGCTCTATTCTCCTACTATATTTCCAAACTCTGGAACTCTCTATCCATCCCACTTATGAATGCCTCATCTAAACAGTTGAAAAAAAAAAACCTTACAAACTCCTGGCTATGCAACCGTCATAGCCCAGGTTAGAATCCTTACCACTCACCTTACATCCTTCACTTCTATTCTAGAACATTTCCTTAAGCTTTAGCGCCTATATCTTAACTCCATTCTATTACTTATGTCCAATCTTATCTATACTCCCTTACTTAGAAACTCCTTATAATGAACTAAGTACAACCCCTCAGAAAGTATTTCACGCACATGATCATCTTTGTTGTATATAATCTTACAAAACTTTCCTACTCAGTCTCCTGCATAACTACTTATGATTTAAAAAGAAACTTCTTATATATTAGAATTGCATCAACTTAATGTGTTTCTAATATGTTATAACTATACACTGTACTGTCTATGCTGTAATGTATGATTCTGCGGAGCTTTTCTCCCCGGGCCTCCAATGAAAAAGGACATGTCCAGATGGACATTCCCAGTTAACAAATGTAAAATAAAATAAAATAAAATAATAAATAAATATGTCTTACCATAACATTCCATCTGTGCTGTTGATCTTCATTCATTCATCACTGATGGGATGTCGATTCCGTCCTCTGAACAGAGTCGGCCTTATACAAAGCTCGTGCCAGCCAAAAACTCTCGAGTTAAGCTTTTACCCATAGTACCCTTCTCTCTGTTACCTCAGATCAAGTCTGCCCTTTTATCAGTAAAGCAGAGGCAGTTTCCGCACAAGTGCCCTAACTCAGCACTTGCACCCAAAATATTCCCAGGAGCCTTTGCAGGGGGAAGGAGGGAGGGAGGGACGTGATGAATGAATGATCAACAACACAGATGGAATGTTATGGTAAGACATAACTTCTTTATCTGATGTTGTTAATCTTCATTCCCTTCATCACTGATGGGACAGAGTCCCCAGTTACCTTGTGGCCCTTATTGAATAATATTCCTGAGCACCACAAAACCAAAGGACGCTCTTTCCCTGGAGACCAGATCTACTTTGTATTGAGTAATAAAGGTATGAGGAGAAGCCCATGTTGCTGCTGCACAGATATCGTCCATGGAGGCTCCAGAATGGAAGGCTACAGAAGGTGCCATCGACCTGGTAGAGTGAGCTTTGATTTTCTGTGGTACAGGCTTTTTCTCATGATGAGATATGTAAAGTATGCAATCTCTGAGCCATTTAGATAAGGTCACTTTAGAAACAGAATTTCCCATTTTATGGCCAGAAAAGGAAATGAATAGTTGGTCTGATTTACACATCATCTTAGTCCTGTCCAGATAAAATCTCAATTGTCTATGTACATCCAATGAATGCAGACAGTATTCTACTTTGTTTGTAAAATTTGGGAAAATACTGGAAGGTCAATAGTTTGATTAATGGAGAAATCCAAAATGACTTTAAGAAGAAAGGTAGGGTTCATCCGGAGTGATACTCTGTCCTTGTGAAAGATAAGATGGGGCTGATTAACGCATAGAACATGGAGCTCTGAAATACGTCTTGCTGATGTAATAGCGACCAGAAAAAGGGACTTCCATGATAAGAATTTGATGTCACATTTTGCTGCAAGCTCAAACGCGGGCTGAGTCAAAGACTGAAGAACTAATGTGAGGTTCCATGGTTCAATAGGCTGTTTGAATGGAGGTCTGATATGAGAAACTCCTTTTAGAAAGGTTTTGCATAAACAGTGAGTAATCAGGGGAGAATTTCCAAAACCATTCTGAAAGTTTTAAATAGTAGCTAGATGTACTCGTATGGTAGAGGCTGCAGCTCCTTTTTCGAAAAATGTTGATAAGTAGTGAAGAACTACAGTAATTGGAACCGAATATGGATCTAGTTTTCCTTTCTTAGACCAAATAGAGAATCTCTTCCATTCGTCTAGATAGAATTTTCTGGTGGATGGTTTGTATGAGGCCAGGACAATATTACGTACTGGAGAGAGAAGGTTATCCTGCATGGCGATTAGTGGAAGTGGAGAAACCAAGCTGTCAGCTTGAGACTGGATAGGTTTGGATGACTCAACCCTTGGGGGTGAGAAATCAGATCTGGAGATGGATCCAGAATCCACGGTCGGCATAAGTGAGGCCGGAGGAAGGGGAACCATACTTGTTGAGACCAATAAGGGGCTATGAGGATTACTTTGCTTTTCAACTGAAAAGCTTTCTTCAAAAATTGGGGAATCAGAGGGATGGGGGGATAGGCATACAGAAGTCCCGTGGGTCAATCATGGATCAGAACGTCCCTCAGGGACTCCCCCTGTGGGGGAATTAGGGCAAAGTAGCTGCTGCATTTGTGGTTTGACAGGGAGGCGAATAGGTCGCAGCAAGACTGGCCCCAGCAGCTGAAAATTTTTGCCACTGTGCTGGAGTTGAGGGGCAACACGTGAGGCAGGAGAATACATCTGCTCAGCTTGTCCATAAAATCACAGTAGAATCTCCCTGGATATGCGTTGCTGTCAGGAAGTGGTTGGAAGCCACTGCTAAATTCTCATGGCCTCTCGACATAGGGGGCAAGACTTGGTTCCTCCTTGTTTGTTGATATACCAGACTACCGACATGTTGTCTGATTGAATTGCAATAGTCCCAGAAGGAAAAATAGATTGGAATGCTTGCAACGCTAAAAGCACTGCCCTCAGTTCTAGAACACTGATATGCAGGTTGGCCTCTATTGTGGGTCATGTGCCTTGGACTGTGAGTCCCCGAAAATGCCCCCCCCTTATCAGGGAAGTATCCACGGTCACAGTGGCTTTGGGTTGAGAGGGTGAAAAGAGCAGCTCCAAAGTTCTGTCTCTGGCCTCATCCACCAAAGCAGGTCCTGTTCACAATGATTAGTTATTTGTACCTGAAAACAGAGGGGGTGACTATTTGGGAACCATTGAGACAACAGAAGCCATTGAAGTAGTCTCATGTGAAGTTTTGCGAGAGGCACTATTGGTATAGCAGCTGCCATGGATTCTTAGAGTTGAAGGACTTCTCATGCTGAAGCTTTGTTTTGGCAGAGTATCACCCACAATTAAAGTCTCAGTCTTTGTAATCTGTGATGGGGGAGAGATAACTAAATAGGACCGGGTGTCGAAAACTGCTCCTGTGAACTCTATGGACTGGGTCGGAGTAAGATTGGATTTCTTCCAATTTATTGTTATTCCCAATAGTCTCGTCAGGGAGAGAGTGTATTTCAAGGCTATTACCAATTGATGCCTGGTGGGGGCAGTAAGGAGCCTCGTCCAAATATGGAAACACCTGGAATCCTTGCAGCCTCAAGTGAGCTGTGAATACTCTGGGGTCTGCAGAGTTCGAATGGCAGAGCGCGAAATTGGTAATGATGATTTCCTAGCTAGAAGCAAAGTAGTCTCCTGGAGCATTTGTCTACTTTGATGTGGTAATATGCATCCTGGAGATCCATGGAGCACATCCAATCACAGTTTCCCAGAAAAGGGAGAATGGACTGAACCATGACCATCCGGAATTTCATTTGGGTGACAGACTTGTTTTAAAATGCTGTGATCCAAAATTTGTCTCCAATCCCCTGTCTTTTTTTGGCACCAAAAAGGACCGAGAGAATCTGGATCCGCATTGGTCTGATGGAACTGCTTGGATGACTCCTTTGACACAGGTTTTTTTTATTATTTCTATATCTTCTTCCCTTTGACTGGGTGGAATGTCGGAAAGTCTTGCAGGGGTTCTGGATAAACATGGGAGAATAGTGTAGCCTCTGGTTATAATCTTCTGCACCCAACGGTCGGTAGTTATAGATTGCCAGGCAGCGTGGTGCAGAGAGAAATGTTCCCCACCTGCTTCCCAAGGAAAGCAATTGGGCCGCTCTTCAGAAGCGCCAATAGAACTGTCCAGACAAAGAATCTCTGGGTCCTTAGTTACACAGGTCCCCTCTGCCTCAGTAGGGGAGTCTTCTGAAGAGTTACCCCTCTGCCCCTGGGGACATACTTGCCATGTGTGTCATGAAAAAAACCCAGAGACTCTGGTTCCTGGAAAAGGAGTGCTGCATAGTGGAAAAGCGTACACCTACGGCAGACAGGGTTCTTGCAGTCCTTTTCACACCTGGCAAGAGTGTCCTTCACTTTAGGGCCAAACAGGGAAGATGCTTCAACTGGAGCTCTAAAAGAAGGAAGATTTAAAGGGTCCGCGAAATCCCAAAGACACATCCAGGCATGTAGTCTAATAACTATGCCTGAACCTGCAGCTCTGGCCGCCCCTTCGGTTGCATGTGATATTAATCTCATGGACAAGGTAGAGATGGATTCCAGGGTTGCGAGCTGTGAGGCAACTTGTCACTGACCTCATCAGGCACCTGTCCTGAGAGAGTTCCAGAGAGTTCAGAGATTAAGTCTCTTTGGAGCCTAGTAAAATGTGCTAAATAATTCAAGGACTGTATAGTAAAGGTCGATAAAGCAAAGACTCGCTTCCCTAATCTGTCCACTGCCCGGGACTCTCAGTTGGGCAGGTGAGTTGGGAGGGTGGCCTAATGGTTAAGGCGTTTGCCTTACAAACACAAAGTGCAGGGTTTGAATCTCACAAGGGATAATTGGCTAGGCTTAAAATGGCTAGCAAGGGCAGTTAGCCTAGTACTAACCCATGAACAGTCTGACTCACTTCAGCAAGTTCCTTTTTCATGGCCGCTGCCACCACCATAGCATCAACTGGTAAAACCTTAGACCAATGCGGGCTCTCCTCGGGAGATAAAACATGGCTGGCTCAGATAAGAAATATCACCAGAGGGATGAGACTCTGCAGTGGTCTTCCTGAAGAGACTGTAAAGTGAAAAACAGTGCAAATTCAAGACTGAGATGTCTCAGAAAGCAATTCTTAGCAGAAGTTTGGAAAATAAAATAAGCTGCTGATTAAGGTATCTGCATCAACAAGTAATGAAACAGGCAAATTAAACAGGTCACAGTTCTCATCTATCAGTCTTCAAATGATTATGGCAAAGCATCTGTCAAGTCCAATCTTTAGCAGGCATTCTGCATACAACAAATTACATTACTATAATTTCTCAAAAAAGATGTTTAGATAACATTGTCCAGTATTAAGAGATTAGGCTATATAAACTGTTGACTCCACAACTCAGTTATAAAAAGTCATTTCATAACAGGACAGGCAATTCACTGATATGGAGGATTCAGAACTTGCCACTTTTGATACATCAGTGATCCATCCTGATTGAGTCGTAAGCAAAGTCGTTGATGGAAGGAGGAAGCAAGCATGATTTGTATTAAGTCTGTTCCTGGCAGGACACCATATGATGCATTTAACATTTTGTGGTAGAAACTTACTCTCAACAGCGAGTCCTTCACATCACCTTGCCACAGTCAAATATGAGGGACACCTCCCAAACACAGAAGGAAAGTGCAAACAGATTTACAAGACAGAAATACTCTACATAATTTTTTTTCATCTTCACTACCTCAAAATTAGAATTATATAAAAATCTTCAAAAAAGTGGACAAGTGTTGTACAATGACAAGATGCCAAATGGCAAACAAGGAAGGATTCCATGTACTTAGGGAACGCCTCAAGAGCTATGCTTGTACATGAGGAGATACTGCAACATGAAGATAGTAAGCTAGTCAAAAACTTGTATGGGCTATCGGAGACAATCAAGATGCTGATAGAAAATGAAACAATGGCCAAAAAATAGAATTATGCATCAATTTAAGTGTGCTAAAAAGGTAAGAGTGACAACACTGGCCTCATCTCTGACTACAAAAGGAATGTCGGTGATGGTTTAAAAAGTGAACAAGTAACCTGCCACACAGCAGACCAGGGAAAGAAGATATTATAATATGAATAAGTCAAAAGCCAAAGCAGCAAGCCACATCTGGAAGCTGAAGTTGAGGGAGTAGTTCTCTAAGGCTTATTAGTCAAATGTGTTGCAAGTGTCTACTGAATGCTCCTGGACTTGCTATACATAATGTCAAATGCAAACAGGAATCCCGACTGCCCACTATACCACTAAGGACTTTATGGCAATTTTTCCTCACATGGTAGTGTCATTCCAGGATACACAGACTAAAGATGTCACTGAGGACAGGCACATGGCTGCAACTGAGCAACATGAATACTAATAGCACTCCCCAATGAACCACTCCCAAAAGCAGTAATGGAAAAGCAGAGTTGAGGCCATTTCCAAAATATATATGTAAACTGTAAAACAAGTTTACTCATTAGTACACACAAAAATACTGACGGCAAAAAGAAAGAATTTTGCCAAAGCATTATTTATTTACATATTTATTCTTTTGTTGACTGGGTTATTTCCACTGGCTAGTAGCCTCTTTATGAGGGAAGACCCAAGGTGCTACTGATACTACTAGGGGAAATTTTCCAGGGAATTGTGAAACTTCCCTACTCTTTGAAAATTGTCATGGGATATTCTACATCCACCTGAGCTACCACCATCATCTCATCCAAAAGATGACGCACTCAAGGACTGTAGCACCCTCTTATGCTGCACCACAGTGTCAGCAATCGATCTACCTGGTACGTACCTTTTCTACAAAGAACAATATGGTCATCAGCATGAAAGAACAAAGAGGACAGTGAAATGCTTGTACCATTTTTGCCATCTTATGAAATAAGGGGTCCACAGCTGACCTTGTTTAAATATCTGATGGACTTTTGCTGTTGGGTGATGGCCACATTTCAATGTGCATGCACTGCCCCCCCACCCCCTCATTCTCTAAATACATATTACAAAGAATTAACCTTGATTTAGAGATAGATGACGCGCAACAACTAACAGTCAAGACAGGACGGGATGAAGTGGGAGAAGAGTGATAAAGATCTTGAAGATTTTGTTTAACAGCATTTTAAATGGAGGGGAAGCACAAACATATTTGAAAAAAGCTGTGGTATCTGTATTACTTACGAAGACCCATCAGACCCAGATTCATAAAGACCCATTTCAATTTTAAACCATAACTATAAAGTGTTTTGGTCTACACTAGCTAAAACAATGGCAAATGTGTTGCCAAAAATGATAAATATGGAAAAAGAAGTTATATACTCACCATAATGTTCCATCTGAGTAATTCTATTTCATTTGTCTTCAACCTGTGGGATACCAGATCCATATTGGATCCACACCGGCAATCTCACTAGCATCTGCTCCAAGCTCCTCCCCTTACCCATAATACACCTCCACTACCTTCCAACCCCCAGATCGAGTTTGCTGACGCTCATACTGATAACCCGACCTGAAAAATACTTTATGACCTACAACTGCAGCCTGCGGGCTATTCACATGACAAAGTCAAGGCGAAAGAGGGAGGGACGCTTGAAGACAAATGAAGTAGAACTACTCAGATGGAATGTTATGGTGAGTACATAATTTCTTTATCTGAAGTAGTTTACTTCATTTTGTCTTCAACCTGTGGGACAAGACTTGGTTCCTCCTCCTTGTTTGTTGATATACCAGACTACCGACATGTTGTCTGATTGAATTGCAATAGTCCCAGTAGGAAAAACAGATTGGAATGCTTGCAACGCTAAAAGCACTGCCCTCAGTTCTAGAACACCGATATGCAGGTTGGCCTCTATTGTGGGCCATGTGCCTTGGACTGTCAGTCCCCGAAAATGCCCCCCCCCTATCAGGGAAGTATCCACGGTCACAGTGGCTTTGGGTTGAGAGGGTGAAAAGAGCGGCTCCAAAGTTCTGTCTCTGGCTTCATCCACCAAAGCAGGTCCTGTTCACAATGATTAGTTATTTGTACCTGAAAACAGAGGGGGTGACTATTTGGGAACCAGTGAGACAACAAAAGCCATTGAAGTAGTCTCATGTGAAGTTTTGCGAGAGGCACTATTGGTATAGCAGCTGCCATGGATTCTTAGAGTTGAAGGACTTCTCATGCTGAAGCTTTGTTTTGGCAGAGTATCACCCACAATTAAAGTCTCAGCCTTTGTAATCTGTGATGGGGGAGAGATACTAAATAGGACCGGGTGTCGAAAACTGCTCCTGTGAACTCTATGGACTGGGTCGGAGTAAGATTGGATTTCTTCCAATTTATTGTTATTCCCAATAGTCTCGTCAGGGAGAGAGTGTATTTCAAGGCTATTACCAATTGATGCCTGGTGGGGGCAGTAAGGAGCCTCATCCAAATATGGAAACACCTGGAATCCTTGCAGCCTCAAGTGAGCTGTGAATACTCTGGGGTCTGCAGAGTTCGAATGGCAGAGCGCGAAATTGGTAATGATGATTTCCTAGCTAGAAGCAAAGTAGTCTCCTGGAGCATTTGTCTACTTTGATGTGTTAATATGCATCCTGGAGATCCATGGAGCACATCCAATCACAGTTTCCCAGAAAAGGGAGAATGGACTGAACCATGACCATCCGGAATTTCATTTGGGTGACAGACTTGTTTTAAAATGCTGTGATCCAAAATTTGTCTCCAATCCCCTGTCTTTTTTGGCACCAAAAAGGACCTAGAGAATCTGGATCCGCATTGGTCTGATGGGACTGCTTGGATGACTCTTTTGACACAGGTATTTTTTATTATTTCTATATCTTCTTCCCTTTGACTGGGTGGAATGTCGGAAAGTCTTGCAGGGGTTCTGGATAAACATGGGGGAATGGTGTAGCCTCTGGTTATAATCTTCTGCACCCAACGGTCAGTAGTTATACATTGCCAGGCAGCGTGGTGCAGAGAGAAATGTTCCCCAACTGCTTCCCAAGGAAAGCATTCGGGCCGCTCTTCAGAAGCGCAAATAGGACTGTCCAGAGAAAGAATCTTTGGGTCCTTAGTTATACAGGCCCCCTCTGCCTCAGTAGGGGAGTCTTCCGAAGAGTTACCCCTCTGCCCCTGGGGGCATACTTGCCATGTGTGTCATGAAAAAAACCCAGAGACTCTTGTTCCTGGAAAAGGAGTGCTGCATAGTGGAAAAGCGTACACCTACGGCAGACAGGGTTCTTGCAGTCCTTTTCACACCTGGCAAGAGAGTCCTTCACTTTAGGGCCGAACAGGGAAGATGCTTCAACTGGAGCTCTAAAAGAAGGAAGATTTAAAGGGTCCGCGAAATCCCAAAGACACATCCAGGCATGTAGTCTCATAACTATGCCTGAACCTGCAGCTCTGGCCGCCCCTTCGGTTGCATGTGATATTAACCTCATGGACAAGGTAGAGATGGATTCCAGGGTTGCGAGCTGTGAGGCAACTTGTCACTGACCTCATCAGGCACCTGTCCTGAGAGAGTTCCAGAGAGTTCAGAGATTAAGTCTCTTTGGAGCCTAGTAAAATGTGCTAAATAATTCAAGGACTGTATAGTAAAGGTCGATAAAGCAAAGACTCGCTTCCCTAATCTGTCCACTGCCCGGGACTCTCAGTTGGGCAGGTGAGTTGGGAGGGTGGCCTAATGGTTAAGGCGTTTGCCTTACAAACACAAAGTGCAGGGTTTGAATCTCACAAGGGATAATTGGCTAGGCTTAAAATGGCTAGCAAGGGCAGTTAGCCTAGTACTAACCCATGAACAGTCTGACTCACTTCAGCAAGTTCCTTTTCATGGCCGCTGCCACCACCATAGCATCAACTGGTAAAACCTTAGACCAATGCGGGCTCTCCTCGGGAGATAAAACATGGCTGGCTCAGATAAGAAATATCACCAGAGGGATGAGACTTGCAGTGGTCTTCCTGAAGAGACTGTAAAGTGAAAAACAGTGCAAATTCAAGACTGAGATGTCTCAGAAAGCAATTCTTAGCAGAAGTTTGGAAAATAAAATAAGCTGCTGATTAAGGTATCTGCATCAACAAGTAATGAAACAGGCAAATTAAACAGGTCACAGTTCTCATCTATCAGTCTTCAAATGATTATGGCAAAGCATCTGTCAAGTCCAATCTTTAGCAGGCATTCTGCATACAACAAATAACATTACTATAATTTCTCAAAAAAGATGT
Source organism: Protopterus annectens (assembly GCF_019279795.1). Classification (NCBI taxonomy): domain Eukaryota; kingdom Metazoa; phylum Chordata; order Ceratodontiformes; family Protopteridae; genus Protopterus; species Protopterus annectens. The sequence goes on from NC_056750.1 coordinate 520,878,180, forward strand.
TTAGATAACATTGTCCAGTATTAAGAGATTAGGCTATATAAACTGTCGACTCCACAACTCAGTTATAAAAAGTCATTTCATAACAGGACAGGCAATTCACTGATATGGAGGATTCAGAACTTGCCACTTTTGATACATCAGTGATCCATCCTGATTGAGTAGTAAGCAAGGTCGTTGATGGAAGGAGGAAGCAAGCATGATTTGTATTAAGTCTGTTCCTGGCAGGACACCATATGATGCATTTAACATTTTGGGGTAGAAACTTACTCTCAACAGCGAGTCCTTCACATCACCTTGCCACAGTCAAATATGAGGGACACCTCCCAAACACAGAAGGAAAGTGCAAACAGATTTACAAGACAGAAATACTCTACATAATTTTTTTTCATCTTCACTACCTCAAAATTAGAATTATATAAAAATCTTCAAAAAAGTGGACAAGAGTTGTACAATGACAAGATGCCAAATGGCAAACAAGGAAGGATTCCATGTACTTAGGGAATGCCTCAAGAGCTATGCTTGTACATGAGGAGATACTGCAACATGAAGATAGTAAGCTAGTCAAAAACTTGTATGGGCTATCGGTAACAATCAAGGTGCTGATAGAAAATGAAACAATGGCCAAAAAATAGAATTATGCATCAATTTAAGTGTGCTAAAAAGGTAAGAGTGACAACACTGGCCTCATCTCTGACTACAAAAGGAATGTCGGTGATGGTTTAAAAAGTGAACAAGTAACCTGCCACACAGCAGACCAGGGAAAGAAGATATTATAATATGAATAAGTCAAAAGCCAAAGCAGCAAGCCACATCTGGAAGCTGAAGTTGAGGGAGTAGTTCTCTAAGGCTTATTAGTCAAATGTGTTGCAAGTGTCTACTGAATGCTCCTGGACTTGCTATACATAATGTCAAATGCAAACAGGAATCCTGACTGCCCGCTATACCACTAAGGACTTTATGGCAATTTTTCCTCACATGGTAGTGTCATTCCAGGATACACAGACTAAAGATGTCACTGAGGACAGGCACATGGCTGCAACTGAGCAACATGAATACTAATAGCACTCCCCAATGAACCACTCCCAAAAGCAGTAATGGAAAAGCAAAGAGTTGAGGCCATTTCCAAAATATATATGTAAACTGTAAAACAAGTTCACTCATTAGTACACACAAAAATACTGACGGCAAAAAGAAAGAATTTTGCCAAAGCATTATTTATTTACATATTTATTCTTTTGTTGACTGGGTTATTTCCACTGGCTAGTAGCCTCTTTATGAGGGAAGACCCAAGGTGCTACTGATACTACTAGGGGAAATTTTCCAGGGAATTGTGAAACTTCCCTACTCTTTGAAAATTGCCATGGGATATTCTACATCCACCTGAGCTACCACCACCATCTCATCCAAAAGATGACGCACTCAAGGACTGTAGCACCCTCTTATGCTGCACCACAGTGTCAGCAATTGATCTACCTGGTACGTACCTTTTCTACAAAGAACAATAGGGTCATCAGCATGAAAGAACAAAGAGGACAGTGAAATGCTTGTACCATTTTTGCCATCTTATGAAATAAGGGGTCCACAGCTGACCTTGTTTAAATATCTGATGGACTTTTGCTGTTGGGTGATGGCCACATTTCAATGTGCATGCACTGCCCCCCCCCCCCCATTCTCTAAATACATATTACAAAGAATTAACCTTGATTTAGAGATAGATGACGCTCAACAACTAACAGTCAAGACAGGACGGGATGAAGTGGGAGAAGAGTGATAAAGATCTTGAAGATTTTGTTTAACAGCATTTTAAATGGAGGGGAAGCACAAACATATTTGAAAAAAGCTGTGGTATCTGTATTACTTAAGAAGACCCATCAGACCCAGATTCATAAAGACCCATTTAAATTTTAAACCATAACTATAAAGTGTTTTGGTCTACACTAGCTAAAACAATGGCAAATGTGTTGCCAAAAATGATAAATATGGAAAAAGAAGAAGTTATGTACTCACCATAATGTTCCATCTGAGTAACTCTATTTCATTTGTCTTCAACCTGTGGGATACCGGATCCATATTGGATCCACGCCGGCAATCTCACTAGCATCTGCTCCAAGCTCCTCCCCTTACCCATAATACACCTCCACTACCTTCCAACCCCCAGATCGAGTTTGCTGACGCTCATACTGATAACCCGACCTGAAAAATACTTTATGACCTACAACTGCAGCCTGCGGGCTATTCACATGACAAAGTCAAGGGGAAAGAGGGAGGGACGCTTGAAGACAAATTAAGTAGAACTACTCAGATGGAATGTTATGGTGAGTACATAATTTCTTTATCTGAAGTAGTTTACTTCATTTTGTCTTCAGCCTGTGGGACAGAGTCCCCAGCTACTAAACTCCTGGGTGGCCCTCATGGAAGGATATTCCAGAGCACCGCGGAACCAAAGGATGCTCTCCTTCTAGAAGTCAAATCCAATTTATAGTGAGAAATAAAGGTATGAAATAAGGACCAAGTAGTTGCAGAACAAATATCATCCAATGAGACTCTAAACCAAAAAGCCACAGAAGTAGCCATGGACCTAGTGGAATGAGCTTTCACCTGATCCGGAGGAGACATGCCTTTGTCCTTACAGACCTGAAGGAGGCAGGAGGAAATCCACTTAGCAATAGTGACCTTGGAGATAGGTTTACCCAAAAATGGCTTATAAAAGGACACAGATAGTTGATCAGCTTTATGGAAGTTTTTGGTCCTGTGTAAATAAAATCATAACTGTCTATGAACATCCAACAAGTGGAGTTTGTATTCCATTTTGTTAGCAAAATTAGGAAAGAAAACAGGTAAATTGATGGTTTGATTGATATTAACTTGTGATGCCACCTTAGGAAGGAAGGATGGATTAGTCCGAAGGGAAACCCTATCTTTATGGAAAATCATATATGGAACTTTGATGGACAAGGCTTGCAATTCTGAAACCCTCTTAGCAGAAGCGATAGCCACCAGAAATGCTGTATTCCAGGATAAGAATTTTAGATCTGGGGTTGCAGCAGGTTCAAAAGGCAGAGCGACCAAAGCTTGAAGAACCATAATAAAGTCCCATGGGGGAACAGGATCCTTGACCAGGGGGCGTAACAAAAAAGTCCCTTTGATAAAGGCTTTACACAGTCTGGAGGAGGCCAGTGAGGCCGAATTCTCACCAACATGAAAATGAGAAATGGCAGCCAATTGAACTCTGACAGTAGAGGAACAAGCTCCCTGTTGAAAAAATACTGGCTAGGAAATCAAGAATGGCAAAAATAGGAGCTGTGAAGGGGTCTAAACTCCTTTGAGAAGCCCAAAAGGAAAAACATTTCCATTTGCTGCGGTAAACCTTCCAGGATGAAGACTTGTGAGCAGCCACCAGAATAGACCTAACTGAAGAGAATAATCCAGGAATCCTAGCGATCATGGGAACTGGAGCAGCCAAGCTGTGAGCTTCAAACTGTCCAGGTTCAGATGAGGAACCCCCAATGGGTGTGAAATCAGATCCTGAATGGAATCAAAGATCCAGGGCGGAGCCAGAAGGTGAGACCAAAAGGAAGGGAAACCATACCTGGCGAGGCCAAAATGGGGCAAGCAGGATCACTTTGCTCCCCAGTCGACGAGCTTTCTGTAGAAACCTCAGCATAAGAGGTACTCGAGGGTAAGCATACAGAAAACCGGGAGGCCAAACATGGACTAGAGCATCTCTGGGGGACTCCCCCGGCAGGGGGTCCAGAACGAAAAACTCGCTGCACTTTGTGTTGGAATGAGATGCGAAGAGATCGCAACAAGGTTGACCCCACTTCAGGAAGATCTGCTCCACTACTGATCGATCCAAAGACCACTCGTAAGGCATCAAAATAGTATGACAACCTGTCCACTAGAATGTTGGACCGTCCCGGAATGTGCGTTGCTATGAGAAAATGACCGGTGGAGATCACCAATTCCCACACTCTCATGGCCTCACGACAAAGGGGGCAAGATCTGGTCCCTCCCTATTTCTTGATGTACCAGACCACTGACATGTTGTCTGATTGAACTGCAATGGTTCCCAGAGGAAGAAAGGCATGAAGGGCCTGCAACGCCAAAAGGACCGCCCTTCATCTCTAGAGCGTTTATGTGCAAGCTGGTCTCTACAGGGGACCACAGGCCTTGGACCGTCCTAGCTGAACAATGCCCCCCCACCCAAGTTGGGAGGCATCCGTGGTCACTGTGGTTTGGGCAGAGGCTGAAACAAAGGGTTGTCCCTCCAAGATTTCTGGAGAGCACATCCACCACAGAAGGGACGACTGACAGACTCGACTGAGTTGTACTGGATACGATAATGGAAGTTCCAACAGGGACTGTTGCACAGCTAGTGTCCACTGTAAAATTCTCATATGTAACCGGGTGCATGAAAGAAACATTATGGTCGCTGCCATTGAACCCAAGGCTCTCAACACTGATACTGCCGATGGAAGATGAGAATGGTAGATCAGAGAGACGTGCATCCTCTGGTTTTGTACTCTCTCCGAGGTCAGGAAGATTTTGCACTGGAAGGTGTCTATCCTTGCTCTAATGTAGTCTATCACCTGGACATGATTTAGAAGTGATTTGGATGTGTTGATTGTGATCCCCAAATGCAGGGCAAGCTTTAAGAAATAATCCCTGGTTTGAGAAAGTAGATGCCTGGTGGGAGCAGTGAGGAGCAAATCGTCAAGGTATGGGTAGACCTGAATCACCTGAAGCCTCAGGTGAGCCGCTACTACCGCCATCACTTTAGTGAAGACCCTGGGGGCTGTGGTGAGACCAAAGGCTAGGGCTCACAACTGGTAATGATGGACTCCTAGCTGGAAGCAGAGGAACCTCCTGGAGCTTCTGTGCATCTTTATGTGATAGTAAGCATCCTGGAGATCTAACGAGCACATCCAGTCGCTCTCTTGCAGGTACGGCATGATGGACTGTAGTATGACCATCCGGAACCTTTCTTTGGCAACCGACAGGTTCAGGGTAGGTAGGTCCAGAATGGGCCTCAAGTCCCCCATTTTCTTTGGCACCAAAAAGAACCTGGAGTAGAAGCCTGATCCAGACTCATCTGGGGAGATGGGTTCAATGGCTCGTTTTCCTAGCAGCTTGCAAATTTCCTGTGCTGCTGCCTCCCTTTGTGTGGGTGATACGTCCGGGAGGTGTTTGAGAGGTTTGGGGGGAACCACAAAGCGGACAGAGTACCTCTGGATAGGATCTAAAGCAGCCAGCGGTTTGATGTAACGGACTCCCATGCCACCAGGTGAAATGACAATCGTCCCCCGACTGCCTCCAGGGTACAGCAGTCGGGCAACCCCTCAGGATTGCTGTCCGCGCCTGTCTGAGAAAGGTTCTCTAGATCCAAAATTCCTCGGGCCCCCTCTGCCTCTGGGCCAGCATCCATTCTGTCCCCCTCTGCCTCTGGGGGAAGAAGAGCTCTGAGTGTCCCGGGAATACTGTGACTTCTGGAACCACATCATCTTCTGTCCTCTCCGATTCTGGGAAAAGGACCTTTGAGGGTTGGAGAAGCAGATTTCGACGGCTGACAGTGTATTCCCATCCTTCTCACTCTAGACTAAAGTCTCTGACAGTCTTACCAAAGAAAGTAGAGCTGTCATAAGGGGCATTGGCAAAGGACACTTTGAAAGTTTCCAAAAACTGACACAGCCTGAGCCAGGCGTTGCATGTCATGGACAAGCCGGACCCAGCCGTCCTAGCCATTCCTTCAGTAGCATGTGAGAGGAGTCGCATGGACATGTTGGAGACTGCTTTCGAAGTGGCCATCCTCGCGGACAAAGAGTCCCTGTCCTCCTGCGACATGGACTTAGGGGGAGACTCAGCCAGCTCCTTGACCAGATTGAGCTGGAGTCTCGTGATGTGGGCCAGGTAATTCAGTGCCCTAATAGAAAAAGTTGCTGACGCATAAACCCGCTTCCCTAAGCGGTCCATCATCTGCAACTCTCAGTCAGGAGGATGAACCGAGGAATTGTCTTGGGCTAGTTCCTTCTTTGTGGCTGCTGCTACCACCATAGCGTCTACGGGGGAGCCCTTGTTCCACGCTGGCCTATCTGAAGGTGAAGTCAAGATCTTATCAGGCCGTTTAGGGATTGGTTCCACGGTGTCCAGCTCCTTCCAGGCCCATGAGGTGACCAGGTCCACCAAGGGATCTGCGGGAGGGGACACCCAGGAACTAGATGGGCCCGTGCCGAAAGCCTCCAGGAACACGTACTCATCAGAAGAAGGTTTAGGGGTGGACCATCCTCCCCGTTGGCGAAGGATTTCCATGATGTCTCCAACGGAGACATCATCGGGAGGCGACCTGGGTGAACCTTCCCAATCATCCAAGTCAGTGTCCTCTGTGAGGGACTCGGGGGAGTCCAAGTGCCTCGTCTTACACGTATGCTTGTGAGGCACGTCTCTGGTGGGGCTCTCCGGGGGGAACTCGAAAGCCACTTGTTCCTGAGGGGGAACCATCTGGGGCTCCTCGAGCATGGGTTGGCCCTCTGGTAAAATGATGTGATTCGTAGAAAGAGCTGAGGGGATCGGGGCGAAGTCCGAGGGGATAGTCAAGGGTCTCGATCCAGCGGAGAGAACCTTTTCTACCATGTCAAACACCGAGGGAGAACGAACCTCCTGGGGAACCAATAAGGAAGCTGGTCTCCTCGGATCAGACATGAGAATCGGAGCCGGTCCCGAAATGGACGGAGGTCTGAGGGAGGGAACTTGGCCCGACAAAGCCAGAGCCAAAGAAAAAAGTTCTGATCCGACACCCAAGCTCCGGCTCCCCAAGAGCGGCTCGGATCTGAGTGGTCAGATCAGACATGCTCCAGGCAGCTGTCGGCGTCGAGGAAGCAGGTACCATCGGCACCGGCCCCCTGACTTAAGGCCATCCTCGGATCAGAGTACTCCAAACCCGGTGGACTGATCCCCCCTCCTGAGGGAGAGGGGGCTGGCAAGACCCCCATCTGGATCAGAGTACAAATGAACCTCCTCATCATTTTATCCATGTCAACTTCCAACAAGCTCTCTGTGGACCTCGACGAGGCCACAGACTCCGACCTTGAAGGTCGAGGAACCAAGGCCCTAGATGGAGAACGTGTCTCCTACGGCTCTGGGGGGAAATCTCGGTGATGGGAGCCGAGGGGAGTCACGGATCCTAGGCTGACCTTTGGTTGGAGAGGGGATGTTTGTCAGGTCTGTGGGATTTTGGCTCTCTTTCCTTCTCTCTGCCCCTTTTCCACTCCACTTCCACAGGCTTTGAAATGGGAGGTTTGAGTCCCAGCCTGGGAGGGAGGAGAAGCAAGGGCAAGAGAAGGAGGAGAGGCGGCCACAGCAGCCACTGTGACCGAAGCAGAGGACGAGGTAACTGCCTCAGAAGTGGGAAGAAGGCATTTCAGGGCCAACTTAAGCCTTCCTGACCTAGATGGCACGCGGGTTAAAACCCACGCATATAGAACAGTCAGTACTTAGATGGGCATTGCCCAAGCACATTACACAGACAGTGTGGCCATCTGCTGCAGACAATTTATGGCCACACTCGGTGCACCTTTTAAACACAGGCTTATCAGTCATGCTTCCATCAGCCACTCACACAAGAGAAGGGAAAAAAGGAGAGAAAAATTACCAGTTTTGCCCACTCAAACCATTCACCACACTCAAGTCACACACAATACACTGGGGGGGGGGGGCAAGCACACTAACCAACTAAAGCTAAACTACAACAAAGTTAAATTTTATGATGCACCAGTGATGGGGAGAAGAGGGAACCTACACTACAACACTATACTAATATTTAGAGAAAAAAAGACTGCTTAAAAGCAGAAAAAAAAACACTCACTACTCTGAGCTCAGGAGATTACGATGCTTCTGCAAGCCACTGCAAATGAGATCTTGGGGTTGGAAGGTAGTGGAAGTGTATTATGGGTAAGGGGAGGAGCTTGGAGCTCGGAGCAGATGCTAGTGAGATTGCTGGCTCATATCCGATACGGATCCAGTATCCCGCAGGTTGAAGACCAAATGAAGTAAACTACTTCAGATCAATGTGGTTTTGTGGAGGCAGGCAAACAATTGGCAACATTAATGATCCAGACGGAAGCAGAATGTAAGAAAATACTGCTGTGGTTGGTGGGTCTTCATGCAGAGACCACATTTGACAGAGTAAACTTGGATTTTATGAGTAAGGTAATGGAAGCATTTGTACTCCCTGACAAAATAAGGTCAATTAGCAGAATATATAAAGGATCGGAGGCAAGAATTAAAGTGTGGGGATTCCTCTCTGGTAAGCTGTGTTTGAACAGAGGAACCAGGAATCTGTGTCCTCTTTCCCCTCTGTAAGTTGCTTTACATTTAGCGCCACTGGCAAAGAAAATAAGGGACTCCGACATGGAAGGATAGAAATGGTATGTTGATCGAGAAAAGTTGTCTATTTGCAGATAATATTTTGTACGTGATAAATCTAGGAAAGGACATCTCAGTATTATGAAACATTTTAAGGCAATTTCAAGTCTTTTTGGCATATAAAATTAATGAAGATAATTTATAGCTATAGCCTTTGTTTTATGTGCCCACACACTAATTGGTTCAGCAATACTTCATCTTATGTCCCTTTAAATATGGGTATTTAGGAGTATATGCATTAAAAAGGCTTATGTTCTGGCAGCTAAGGATATGTGGGAAAAGACTAAAGACAATACAAAAACTGAGAAGCTGGAAGCTCTTTATAGATAGTACGATACAAGCAGTGAAAATGTTTTAGTCCCTTTAACTTTATATAAGAGTTGGACATTTTTATAACCAGTGGAGAAGTTGTAGACAATACAGTTGAAGGAATTTATCTAGGAGGGAAAAGCCCAAGAGCTAAATAGGATAAAATGATCCTTCCAACAGAATAAGGTGGTTTAGGATTACCTTAGAGTTTTTTTTTTTTTGAGCTATGGTAAAGCCTCATACACATAGAACAAACAAAAGGTTATAATTCAAATGGAAAGGGATGATGATGAAGCAGAGGAAGTTCAAGAAATAACACGAGTGGGATTTTGGATGCAGATCCTCAAGGAGAATGACAACAACCATACAGAGTATTGTATAAAGTAGCAGAAAGAATTCCAAGAAGTAAGCCAACATGGCTATGAAGAAAGGATACTTTACCAATAGAGATGACTGCAAGTAGGGGTATAGAAAAAATGCAACAGAGGCTGGAATTTACTGCAGAAAATTGGAGAATGTATTTGGAGCAAATAACTAGAGGGGAAAAGTAATGGAGTGGGATGAGGCCTAGATGATGTCTTGACTGCAGGACAGAGACTGGCTCTCTTATCCTGGGTTGATATCAGATTATAAGGCAAACAGGAAGGGATAAAGGAATCTTAAGTGAAAGACCTGCTCTGATAAGAGTTTTTAAGTCAAGTCTAGAAAAGAACCTGCTGTTAAAAAGGGATAATTAGTACAGTATATAAAATACTGCATGGTAAGTATAGGAATCAATTAGAAGAGGTTAGCAAATATTGGAGACACTTGAAAAACAATTTACAAAAGAACAATGGGAAGACATATGTATTGTTCCCAAGTATGCAACGAATTCCAGAAGGTTTAGGATATTTGCTTAGAAGTGTTTGCACATGTATTTTTATACCCCAAGACGACTAAGAATTTTTCCTCAGGTAGACAACAAATGTTGGAGGTGTGATGGGGTAGAAAGAGGTAACTGGGAAAAAGAAGTTATGTCTTACCATAACGTTTCATCTGTGTTATTGCTCTTCGTCTATTTATCACTGATGGGTTATTGGTTCCGCCTCGGAACCGAGTCGGCTTTTTACCAAGCTCGCGCCAGCCAAAAACATTCGAGCTAAGCTTTTACCCACAATGCTCTTCTCCCTGTTACCACAGATAGAGGTTGCCCTAACTTAGTAAAGCAGAGGCCATCTCTGAGCAATAACCTTAATCCAGGAGATGGACCCAAAGTATCCCCCAGGAGCCTCTAGGAGGGGGAAGGAGGGTGGGATATGATGAATGGATGAAGACCATCAACACAGATGAAACGTTATGGTAAGACATAACGTCTTTATCTGATTTTGTTAATCTTCATTCCATTCGTCACTGATGGGACAGAGTCCCCAGCTACCTTGTGTCACTTGGGCGGCCCTTATGGAAGAATATTCCTGAGCACCACTGAGGAGTAGCCCATGTAGCTGCTGCACAGACGTCGTCCATAGGAGCTCTAGAGTGGAATGCCACAAAAGTTGCCATTGATCTAGTGGAGTGGGCTCTGATGTTTTGCGGTGTAGACTTTCTCTCTTGGTGATAAATGAAAATGATACAGGTCTCTAAGCCATTTAGATAAGGTCACTTTAGAGACTGACCTTCCTATTTTTGGGTCAGAGGAGGATGTAAATAAATTGGTCCGATTTACGGATTGTCTTTTCCTAAGTAAAATCTCAGATGTCTGCGGACGTCAAGTAAACGTAAACAATAATCTCCTTTGTTCGAAAATTTAGGAAAGAATACTGGTAAACCAATCGTCTGATTAATACAGAACTCGGAGATTACTTTGGAAAGGAAGGAAGGATTGGTCCATAGTGATACTCTGTCCTTATGGAAAATCAAATAAGGACGCTTCATGCATAGAGCCTGAAGTTCGGAAATGCGTCTGGCTGATGTAATGGCCACCAGAAAGAGAGATTTCCAAGACAGAAGCCTGCTGCCACAAGTGGCTGCAGGCTCAAAGGGAGGTTGTGTTAAGGATCGTAAGACTAGTGTGAGACTCCATGGTTCTATGGGCTGCTTAATTGGAGGTCTGGAGTGATAGACTCCTTTCAAAAAGGTTTTGCTTAGGCGATGTGAAATTAAGGAGGAGTCACCAAAACCATTTTGAAAATTCGAAATGATAGCTAAATGAACTTGTATAGTAGATGCTGCACCCTCCTCAAAGAAATTTAATAAATACTGGAGTACAGCAGAAACCGGTGCAAAATATGGATCTAGTTTTTTCTGTCTAGACCAAACTGAAAATCTCTTCCATTTGTCAGCATAAAGTTTCCTGGTGGATGGTTTATGCAAAGCTAAGATAATATCACATACACGTACTGGAGAGGAAAGATTACAATGTCCAGCGATCATCGAAGTGGAGAAGCCAAGCTGTGAACTTGAGACGATGGTCAAGTTCGGGTGGCTCAATCCTTGGGGGTGAGAAATCAGATTTGGTGTTGAATCCAGAATCCATGGTCAGCAAAGTAGGTGAGAACGGAGAAAGGGGAACCATACCTGTCGAGACCAATAAGGTGCTATGAGAATCACTTTGCTTTCCAACCACAGAGCTTTCTTCACAAATTGAGGAATTAGAGGGATGGGGGGATAAGCATAAAGCAATCCTGTGGGCCAATCGTGGATTAGAGCATCCCTCGGGGACTCCCCCTGTGGGGGAATTAGGGCAAAGTAGTTGCTGCATTTGTGGTTAGATGGGGAGGAGAACAGGTCGCAACAAGGCTGGCCGTAATGGCTGAAAATCTTTGCCACTATGTTGGGGTTGAGGGACCACCCGTGAGGCAGGAGAATGCATCTGCTCAACTTATCTGCAAACACGCTGGAATTCCCCTGGATAAGTGTTGCTATCAGAAAGGGGTTGGAAGCCATTGCCAAACTCTCATGGCCTCTCGACACAGGGGGTAGGACTTGGTTCCTCCTTGTTGGCTGATATACCAAACTACTGACATGTTGTCTGATTGGATAAGAATTGTTCCCGAAGGAAGGGCAGACTGAAATGCTTGCAACGCCAAAAGCACTGCCCTCAGTTCTAGAATGTTTATATGCAGATTGGCCTCTAAATTGGACCATGTGCCTTGGACTGTCATTCCATGGAAATGCCAACCCCCCCACCCTATCAGGGAAGTGTCCAAGATCACAATAGCTCTGGGCTGAGCGAGGTGGAAGGATCGGGTCCAAAGTTCTGTTTCTGACTTCATCCACCAAGATAGGTCTTGTTTGCATCGATTGTATCGATTTATTTGAATCTGGAAGGACAAAGGGTGACGGTTTGTATACCACTGGGTTAACAAAAGCCATTGCAGGAGTCTCATGTGAAGCCTTGCAAGGGGTACTATTGATAATTGATGCTGCCATTGACCCCAACAGCTGTAGGACCTCTCGAGCTGAAACCATGTTGTGGCAGAGTATCACTCGGAGTTGGATCCTTAGTCTTCGTAGCCTGTGATCTGAGAGAGATATTAATCAAGAACAGGTATTGAAAATCACCCCTATAAATTCCAAAGATTGGGCTGGAGTCAGATTGGATTTCTCCCAGTTTATAGAGATTCCCAGAAGATTTGCCAAAGAGAGGGTGTAGTACAAGGCTGTTACCAGTAGATGCTTGGTGGGGGCAGTAAGGAGGCAATCGACTAAGTATGGAAACACCCGGGAATCCTTGTAGTCTCAAGTGAGCTGTCACTGTTTCCATGCATTTGGTGAACACTCTAGGGGCTGTAGAGAATCCGAAGGGCAGAGCGCGGAATTGGTAATGATTGGCTCCCAGCCAGAAGCAAAGGAACCTTCTGGAGTGTTTGTCAACTTTGATGTGGTCATACGCATTCTGAAGATCTATTGAGCACATCCAATAGCCTTCCTCCAGAAAAGGGAGGATGGAGTGAATAGTGACCATCTGGAATTTTGTTTGGGTGAGGAACTTGTTTAAACAGCTGAGGTCCAAAATTGGTCTCCAGTCCCGTCTTTTTGGCACCAAAAAGAATTTTGAGTAGAATCCGGATCTGATCTGGTGGGACTTTTTGGATGACTCTTTTTAGATACAGCTTTTCTATCTGTAGAGCTGCTTCTTCCGTTAGACTGGGTGGAATATCAGGAATTCGTTTTGGTGGCTTTGGGTAGGAATTGAATGGAATTTGGTAACCTCTGGTTATAATCTTCTGCACCCAAGAATTGGTGGTAATTAATAGCCAGACATTGGGGTGCAGAGAAAGACATCCCCCGACTGCTTCCAGAGGAAAGCAATTGGGCTACTCTTCAGGAGCACTGATAGGGTTTGTCCAAGGAACGGATCTCTGGAACCCTGATTATGCGGACACCCTCTGCTTCTGTCGGGGTGTCTTCTGGAAGAGTTGCCCCTCTGTCTCTGAGGGTGAACTCCCCATGTGCGTCACAAAAAGGACCCAGAGACTTTCTCTGCCACAATTTCCCACTTTTCTAGTTCCTGTAAAAGGAGCACTGAGGAAAGGTAGAACGTACACCAACAGTAGACAGGGTCTTGTCGTCCTGCTCATACCTGGCTAGCGTGTCCTTCACTTTTGGGCCAAACAGGGAAGACACTTACACTAGAGTGTTAAGGAAGGAAGACTTAAAAGGATCCGTGAAGTCACATAGGCGCATCCAGGCGTGACGTCTCATAACTACACCTGAACCCGCAGCTCTTGCTGCCCCTTCAGTTGCATATGAAATTAACCTCATGGACAAATTTGATATCGATTCCAAGGTTGCTAGTTGCAAGGCTACCTTGTCATTTATCTCAGACACCTGTCCTGATAGAGTACCAGAGAGTTCAGAGATGAGGTTTGCCTGGAGTCTGGTGAAATGTGCCAGGTAGTTCAAGGACTGAACTGCAAAGGTTGATGAAGCAAACACTCACTTCCCCAGTCTGTCCACCGCTCGGGACTCTCTGTTAGGTGGGTGAACAGTGTGGCTCTCCTCAGCGAGCTCTTTCTTTGAGGCCGCTGCCTCCACTATCCCATCTACTAGTAAACCTTTTGACCAATGCGGATTTCCTTCAGGGAGAAGAGAGAATCTTGTCTGGTCTCCTTGGGATTGCCTCAACAGCGTCAGGGTTCCTCCAAGCACACTGCACCTCAAGCTGAACAAGCTCGTCTGCAGGCGGGGTCACCCAAGAGGTAGATGGTTGAGCAAGAAAAGCCTGCAGGAAAACGGATTCTTCGGAGGAAGGGTTTTGGGCTTCCAATCACCCCCTTGTTTTAAGATCTCAAGGATATCTCTGAAGGAGACATCCTCAGGGGGTGATTGTGGGGACCCTTCCCCTTCATCGTAATCCATATCATCTGTAACAGACTCCTCAGGGGAGTCCACATGCTTCCTCTTGCACAATTTCTTCCTTGGAACTTCCTCAGTGGGAGCTTTTGAGGATGACCTGGAGGAAAGGGCACCCTGCAATGGGGTCTTCTCCGGCTACCGTGATCTATGTCCCGGGATGGTGGCCTGCGACAGCTGCAGCTCAGGGGGTGGAGATGGTTGGGGTTCCGATGCCATAGGCTTGCTTACAGAGGCAAGGGCCCTCCCCATTGCCTGGAATGCAGGGCCACCCGAAGAGGGGTGGGAGCCCAGAACCAAGCAGGACACCCTTGGAACTGGGGTCACACCCCGCTCCGTTCAGCCTGCTCCCAGGAATGGAGCCTCAAGCTGAACTGGTACAACAGGGCTCCTGGCATCATGGACAGTACCGTAGACAGTGTCGGCACTGAACTTGGTACCAAGGAGCCTGCAGTCCAATCCCGGCTCTGAGGAAGACCTGGTTCTGAAGGAAACAAAGACCAAAGTGAGATCCACTATTGGCACCAAAGCTGTGGGTGCCGAGAGAGAGGCATCGATGCCATGTGCTTCGAAATCTGCAAGGAGGTCGAAAGAGGAGAGTGAGATGGAGTCCAAGAAGGGATTGGGTTTATGAATTTGAAGGAATCCCCCCTGGCTGTCAGCAGTTGGTCCACAAGGAGAGGCTCCTGGTGGACCTCATGGATATCCCCAAAAGGGACTCTGGACTCTCAAGGAAGGGGCTATATACCTGCCCCAAGAAAAGGTCTACAGACGGGGAATATCGGGTCTGTGCTTGAGTGTCTAACGGCACCACCACCTCCAATTTTGAGACTATCAAGGGAGAAGTGCCCAACTGAGCTAGTGGAACCATATGAAGGCTCAGTGCCAGGATTGCAGTAGAAATCAAAATATGAATTTTGGACATAGTCGGTGCCATAAACGTTGTCTGCCCCGAAGTAGGCACCGAAGCAACTGTAGCAGACTGTACCAAAATTGATGCCGTAGAAGCTGGCTTCTGTTCTGGTACGGAAAGTTTCGCAAGTCTGGGTTTAGGTTGTCTGTCATTCTCACCACAGGGTGAGGAGGGAACTGAATATGGCCTGTTTTTCTCTTTCCTAGGAGGGGGCGAACCCTCAGACGCAGACAGAGCCGCTGAAAATGGCAATTTAAGAAGGTCCCTTAGAATCAATTTATTCTTTCTTTCAAAGTACGGGAACTAAATCTCTGACAAATAGAGCAAGGTGGTTGGACAGAGAGATGAGGCACTCCCAAACAATACACACAATCATCACGAGTGGCATTTTTCTCCCACACTTCAGGCACTGTTTGAAGCCTTAAGTGCCCTTTTTTCAGACATGTCAAATCCAATACAATACAATACAATCAAAAGCAGTACAAAGAAAACAAGGCAACAACAAAAAACAACAGTAATATTATAAACACAGTTAGGCAGAAAAAACAGAAGGAAACTACCAACGATGGTACTAGAAGATTACCACAGCGGGTAGACAGAAGGGTGTGTACCAACGATGGTACAAAGATTACCAACAGGTAGTCTGGCAAAACAAAATTGGAATAGAAGGTAGAAAAAAGTACAGTAGTGTACACTTACCATAAATGTAGATGTTAGAGTGTATTCACTGTTGCAGTCATCACACTTGGGCTATCTGCCTGCAGGTAGCTCTCAGTCTGCCCAAATACCAGAGACTTAGTATTTCTGCGTCGGTTGCTGTCGCTCTAGGACTGACGTCAGGTCGTCAGGGGTATAAAAACAGGCAGTAGACGCCATTACATCAGTTTTTCTTGCCCCAAATGTCAGGAACTCCCCAAATAAAGAGCCAAGTTATTGTGGGAAAAACACCACCAGTAAAAAGTAAATACCAATATCCCTGAAAGGGGTGAGTAATAGGCATAGAAAGGAGAGAAAGAGAGAGAAACAAGGGGGATGGAAGGAGGGAAACCAGAAAGTACAGTTGTGTACACCTACCATAAATGTAGATGTTCGAGTGTCTTCACTGTTGCAGTCATAACTGTAGGGTGCTCCTGCCGGCAGGCAGCCCGAGGTCGGCCAGAATCCCAAAGTCTGGGTCCGGCGTCGGCTGTATAAGCTAGTATCCTGACGTCAGTACGCCTTGGTACATAGCCCTCAGCCGACGCCATCTTCTCCAGCCTTTCTTGCCCTAGATGTCAGAAGTCCCCAACAAATCAAAAATGAATCCAACAAGGAAACACAATTACACCACAAATATGAGAGAAAGAGGGGATAGGAGGGAGGGAAACCCCGACTGCAACAGTGAAGACACTCGAACATCTACATTTATGGTAGGTGTACACAACTGTACTATGTTCTTCGTGTTTCACTGTTGCAGTCATAACTGTAGGGTGGAATCCCAAAGCAGTGTAGAGGGGGAAGAGGCTTTAGATAGAATAAGGGGAGGCAAGAATACCCTGCAAGACAGCAGAGGCAAAGCCTGCCCTAGACTTAGAAAACAAGGGGAGATTGTAGTGCTTGGAAAAAGTATGCACAGAACTCCAAGTGGCAGCTTCCAAGATATCCTTGGTAGGGACTCCTCTGAGGAAAGCTGTAGAAGTAGCAGCTGCTCTAGTAGAATGACTTCTAATGGTCCCTGGAAACTGTTTCCCATGATGAGTGTAACAAAATCTGATTCCATAAGCAATCCATTTGGAAATAGTTTGTTTAGAAATAGGTTTTCCAAGAGAACTGGAGGCAAAGGAAACAAACAATTGGTTAGACTTTCTGAAATCTTTAGTCTTGTCCAAGTAAAATCGTAACTGTCTGTGCACATCCAATGAATGCAAAATCCTTTCCCTTTATTTTGAGGATTTGGAAAGAAAGTAGGAAGGTGAATTGTCTGATTCAAAGCCACTTTCGAAATCACATTAGGCATGAAAGTAGGATTGGTCCTCAAGGATACTCTGTCCTGATGGAAAATAAGGTATGGTTCCACAGCCATGAGAGCTTGCAACTCTGAGACCCTTCTGGCAGAGGTCAATGCTAACAAAGAACAGTCTTCCAGGATAGAAACTTAATATCTGAAGATGCAGCAGGCTCAAAAGGAGGCAAAGTAAGTTTTTCTAAAACATAATTAAGATCCCAGGCAGGGACAGGAGGGGTCCTTGGAGGCAAATTTTAGCCCCTCTCAAGAACTGCTTCACCAAAGGATGTGAAAAACAGGAGGATCAGAACTGAAATGCGCAGAGATAGCAGAAGCATGAATCTTAATGGAAGAAAAGGAAAGTCCTTTAGATAAAAGTTCGAAGGTAAAGCAAAATAGAAGAGAGATCAGGAACCTGAGGATCAGAGCCTCGGTCCTGCATCCAAATAGAAAACCTCTTCCATTTAGAGGCATAGGATTTCCTAGTGCTAGGCCGCCTAGCTTCCAAAAGAACATCCAAAACTTGTTTGGGAAGACTAGAGGAAATCAAATTCCTTTGAAGAGCCAAGCTGCCAAGCAAAGGGTCTTGAGATTGGAATGTAGTAACTGACCCTGATGCTGGGACAGAAGCGAAGGGTTCAGTGGAAGAATCCAAGGAGGCCCCGAGAACAGGAGCTTTAAGGTTGGATACCAAAACTGTCGAGGCCAATTTGGAGCAATCAAGATGAGGAACTTGGGCTTGTCCTGCTTTATCTTCAGTAGTACCCGAGGCAGTAGAGGAAGAGGAGGGAAGGCATATGCTGAAAGGCTTCTCCAGCTGAAGGACAGGGCATCCACTCTCCATGCTGTTTTGTGGAAGGACCTGGTGCAAAAGCGAGGCAGCTGATGATTGAGATGGGATGCAAACAGATCTATCTGGGGACATCCCCAAACTGCAGTAATCCTGTTGAACAAGTTGGTGTCTAGCATCCATTCGTGAGGATCTGAAATGTTTCTGCTCAGGCTGTCTGCTAAGAGATTCTGTTTCCCTGGAATGAATTGAGCCTGGTGATGCAGATTCAAATTTAGAGCTGTGTCCCATAAACCCATAGCTAGTCTGCAAAGGGGGTATGAATGAGAACCCCCCTGTTTGTTGATGTACCACATGACCGTGGTGTTGTCTGTGCGAATTAGTAGAGGCCCTGGTTGTAAAAGGTTTTTGAAGGCTAAAAGGGCATTTTGAACTGCCAACATTTCCTTCAGATTGATGTGCCAGTGAAGATGGTCCTTTGTCCAGGTTCCCTGCTGGCAATTGTCTAGAAAGTGTGCTCCCCAAGCATAATCCGAGGCGTCTGTGGTTAGGATTTGAGTAGGTTGAGGGAGACGAAAAGGTTTTCCTTCGTTTAAAGTGCATGCCCTGGACCACCAGAGGAACTCCTTCTGGTGGCAGGGGATCAGAGGAATCAGAATATCCAGATTGTGGTAATGCTGTGACCATACACTTTTCAGATACCATTGAAGCTTTCTCATGTGAAGCCTTGCGTTTGGAATCAACAGAATGCAGGAAGCCATGTAGCCCAGAGCCTGCAGGAATTTCCTTGCAGTGAGCTGAGATAGAGTTGCCAAGGTGTTGAAAGTAGAAGCCAGCTGAGTTTGTTTTTCTGGAGTGAGGTAGGCCCTTTGTAAGGTTGTATTTAAGAGGGCTCCCAAGAATACCATCTGTTGAGAAGGGATTAAATGTGACTTTTTTATGTTCACTGAGAATCCCAGTAGTAGGAGAAGACGTTGAACAAAGTCCAGATGTTGAAGCAGAAGATCTTTGCTGTCTGCCTGAATAAGGCAGTCGTCCAAATAGGGGTAAATCTGGATCCCCTGAAGTCTGCAGTGAGCCACTACTGGTGCCAGGCACTTGGTGAAGACTCTGGGAGCAGTAGATAAACCAAAGGGCAGAACAGAGAATTGAAAGTGCCTCGAACCTGCCTTGAACCCGAGGAATTTCCTGCATTCTTGTCTGATAGGGATATGCAAATAGGCTTCCTTTAAGTCCAATGTCACCATCCAGGCGTCCTGAGAGAGCATTGGAATTAGCTGTTGCAGAGTAAGCATCTTGAACTTTGGAATTTCCAAAAAGGTGTTTAACACAGAAAGGTCCAGAATAGGTCTCCATGAGTTTTGTTTTGTGGGAACCAGAAACAGCCTTGAATAAAACCCTTTTCCCATTTCCGAGAGTGGAACAGGCTCTATGGCTCTCATGGCCAGAAGAGCATCCACTTGAGTTAAGGCCTCTGACCATTGAAGTTTTGGCAGATCTGGCCAACCGTGAGTCCTTGGCAAAGTGTGAAAGTGGAACTTGTAACCTTTTAAAATCACGTCCAATACCCATCTGTCCTGGGTAATGTGAGACAATTTCTGTAAAAAAGAGACAGTTTTCCTCCGAGAGGGTCGTCCAGGTAAAGGGGTCCTGAAGCCCAACTGAGAGAGTCATTGAGTTTGCTTTCTTTGAGATTGGGATCTGTCTTCTCCCCTTCTAGGTGAAGAAGCAGTCCATTGTCTAGATCTGTAAGAGGTCTGGCCTTGACCACGACCTCTGGAGCGTCTATATCTTCCCCTTTGAGGCCTGTCAGACGTGGGAAAGGACCAATTTTTAGAGGGCCAATTCCTGGAAAATCTAGGAGGCTGAACTTGCAAGAAATCTTTTACAGTCTGCATGGACTTTGCCTTTTCTTCCATCTTTTTAATAACTTCCTCAGCCTTAGAACCAAAAGAACATCTTGTTGAACAGGGGCATCTAATAACTTAGCCTTAACCTGTTCAGGTAAACTTTGTTCACGAAGCCAGGCATGTCTCCTAATCACAGTACCAGAGGCAGCAGCCCTGCAGGAAGCATCCAAAGCATCAAAACCACAATGTAAGCTATGCTTGTTAACCTGTTCAGTAGCATGCAAAACATCCTGAAGTTCCTTATCCTCTGCACAAGCAGGAAGGGAAGCAAGCTTTTGCTTTAAAACAGACAAAAGAAATTGCTGATATTTAAACATATGAAACTGGCAATTTAAAGCCCTTACAGACAGGGTAGCAGAAGTATATACCTTTTTCCCCACCTGTCTAAAGCACGAGAATCCTTCTCAGAGGGAATAGGATTTTAGAAGTAGCAACCTTAGCAGCCTTAGAGCCCTGAGAAATAGTTTCAGGATCTGCAGAAGGGTTTTAAATAAAAATAAATGAGAGTCAGGAACCCTATAAAATCTATCAGGCTTAGAAGGAGCAGGAGGCATGGAACCAGGATCCAAATCAGCCTCAGAGAAAGCATCATCTACAATGTCCAAGACAGGAGGGATAGCTAAAGGCCTATGCTGAGGAAGAAGAAGAAATTCTCTAAGCCTCTTTTTGGAAGCAGAATATTCCTGTCCTTCCCAATGAAAATGTTCCCTCATCTCATGCAAGGTTTCCCCAAAAGAAAAATCCTCAGGCGGAGAGGCCGAGGGCAAAGAATCCTCAGCATCCGAATCCTCATAAGGGGGAAAGGAATAGCCCTGATCAGAGGAAGAAACAGAAGATACAGAAGCCTGGTCAGAGGAATCCAGAGTAACATCCTGTCGAGGCCTTTTCTCAGGAGGGGGGTGAGAACCCCTAATCATTGTAAGCAAATCTTCAGCCATCCTCAATAATTGTTTTTGTGTCTTGGGAGTGGATTCAGAAGCAGCTTGAGCTGGAACTTTAGACTTAGTAGGAGTCTTTGTCTTTGCCTTTGAAATAGTGATGTGAGTAGGCCTGAAAACCCCCTCAGAAGCCGGTACCTGCACAGCGGTTCCGGACCCATCTGAAGGAGCGACGTCCGAAGGTTCTGCAACAGTTAAAATAGTGGGCCTTGATGGCTCCCCATGGGAGTCCGTATCGGCCATCGGTTCAGAAGTGGCGGACGACAGGGGCTGCAAAAGCGCCTCACTGATGACAGCCGAACCGGACGCTGGCTCCAGCTGCAACGAGTCCTGTTTGGACCTCGGAGGCCTGTCTTTGTCTTTGCGCTTCTTTTGAACTCCGGTAGTGTCCGACGACATTCTATAATTGAAGCGTCTGCCAAAATAATTTAAAGCCCAATCGTACCTCGCTTGATAGTGCGAGAGTTGAACCTGGCACAGAACCGACAACAAGAAACGTCGTGGTCAGGGCCTAAGCAAGGTAGACAGTAAGAGTGGAAATCTTTATGAGGTATTTGTTTCCCCACACGCTATACAATTATTAACTTTTTCTGACATCGGAGGAACAAGAAAAAGATTCTACGGGTACTTAGCTTTGAGAAGAGAAGTAACAACTTCGGACCGACAACAACCAAATACGCTGTTCGAAAATCGCCAACCAACGTTTTGCGAGCTGCTTTCCACCGCACGGCAAGAAAGACTGGAGAAGATGGCGTCGGCTGAGGGCTATGTACCAAGGCGTACTGACGTCAGGATACTAGCTTATACAGCCGACGCCGGACCCAGACTTTGGGATTCTGGCCGACCTCGGGCTGCCTGCCGGCAGGAGCACCCTACAGTTATGACTGCAACAGTGAAACACGAAGAACATCTGCAACAGTGAATACACTCGAACATCTACATTTATGGTAAGTGTACACAACTGTACTATGTTCTTCGTGTTTCACTGTTGCAGTCATCATACTTACGTAGATTCCCAAAGCTGAAGAAGAGTGGAGGCAGTCAAGAAGAGTTGGGGCTGGCTAGTATGCCTTGCAGGACTGCTGTAGCAAAACCCACCCTGGATTTGGAAAAGATAGGCAGGTGGTAATGCTTGGTGAAGGTGTGTACAGAAAGTACAGTTTTGTACCTACCATAAATGTAGATGTCCGATAGATATACAACTGCAGTCATAACATATGGGTTGTCCTGCCTCAGGTAGCCCTCGGTCGGCCGGATTCCAAAGTCTGGGTCCGACGTCAGCTGATGTCGCATTTCTCTCCGACGTCAGAGCGGCTGGAGTATATAAGCATCAGCAGACGCCATCTTCTTCAGTGTTTCTTGCCCCAGATGCCAGGTGCCCTCCAAGGAAGGCTGTAATCAAATTGGAAGACAATAATGGGTTTCCATGCAAATAAATAAGCAATAAACAGATACACCATAACAGATATCCCCAGCTAAGGATAACAGGGAGAAGAGTGGACCCAAGGCATAGAGGGGAAGGAGGGAGGGAAAACCCGACTGCAGTTGCATATCTATCGGACATCTACATTTATGGTAGGTACAAAACTGTACTATGTCCTTCAAGAATGCAACTGCAGTCATAACATATGGGTTGAATACCATAGCTTAGCTGGGGGAGGTGGTATGCTCTAAGAAAGGGATGGTGTAGCTATCAATCCCTGCAGGACTGCCGAAGCAAAGCCTGCTCTGGATCTGGAATATAAAGGGAGATTGTAGTGTTTGGAAAATGTATGCACGGAGCTCCATGTAGCAGCTTCTAGAATGTCTTTTGTAGGCACCCCTCTTAAGAATGCTGTAGAGGTGGCTGTAGCTCTGGTGGAGTGTGGTCTGATATTGGCTGGCACACTCTTTCCATGAAAGGAATAACAGAATCTGATGCAATGTCCAATCCATTTTGAAACTGTCTGTTTGGAAATTGCTTTTCCTTGTACTCCAGGGGTGTAAGCTACAAAAAGCTGATCAGACTTCCTACTGGTCTTGGTTCTGTCTAGGTAGTAGCGAAGTTGCCTGTGTATGTCCAAAGTATGTAACAGTCTTTCCCCTTTGTTCTCAGGATTGGGAAAGAAAGTAGGCAGGTGAATTGCTTGATTTAAAGAAACCCTAGATACCACTTTTGGTAGAAAGGTAGGGTTGGTTCGTAAGGAGACCCTGTCTCTGTGAAAAGTTATGAACGGTGGTATTGCCATTAGGGCCTGTAATTCCGAAACCCTTCTTGCTGAGGTAATGGCAAGAAGGAAAGCTGTCTTCCAGGAAAGAAATTGTAAATCCACAGAAGCTGCTGGCTCGAAGGGAGGTAGAGTCAATTTTTCTAGGACAAAATTGAGATCCCAAGCTGGTACTGGTGCCTTTCTTGGGGGCTTTATATTCTTGATTCCTCTAAGAAATTGCCTTAACAAAGGATGTGAAAAGACAGGTGGATCAGTGTTGTATCTAGCTGAGATAGCTGAAGCATGTACTTTTATGGAAGAGTATGAAAGTCCGTTATGTAGCATATCTGCCAAGTATTCCAGAATGAGTGGAATGCTCAAAAGTGATGCATCATGACCCTTGTTGGTATTCCAAATGCTGAATCTCTTCCATTTGGCTGAGTAAGCCTTTCTGGTGGATGGTCTGCGGGCTTCTGTTAGTATCCGCTGAACTTCCTTGGAGAGAGGTAAATTGAGGTTATTTATGGGATCTCCCAAGCTGTTAACTGTAGCGTCTGGATGTTGGGATGAACTGTCCTGTAGTTGTGTTGAGACAAAAGTTGGGGCCATTGGGGAAGGGTCCACATTTTGTTGTGACATATACTCCGTAGTAGTGGGTACCAGTGTTGTCTTGGCCAGTTTGGAGCTATTAGTATCCCCTTCGGCTGCTCTGCTTTGATCTTTAGTAACACTGTGGACATCAGTGGCAGAGGTGGAAATGCATAGATTACTAGGGAGCTCCAGTTAAATGAGAGAGCATCTATTTACCATGCTTGTGGATGATATGTCCTTGAGCAGAACTTTTGTAGGTGATGATTGAGGTGGGAGGCAAATAAGTCTACGTCCGGCCTGCCCCATGTCGAGGTGAGTCGTATAAAGATGTCTGGATGTAACCTCCATTCGTGGGGGTCTAGGAAATTCCTGCTTAGACTGTCCGCCAGAACATTGTCTTTGCCTGGAACAAACTGGGATTGTAACTGTATGTTTAAACTCAGTGATTTTTCCCAAAGATTCATTGTCAGTCTGCAAAGGGGGTAAGAATGAGTGCCCCCTGCTTGTTTATGTACCACATCACAGTGGTGTTGTCTGTCCGTATTAGTAGGTGGCCTTGTTGAAGTTGTTGTCCGAAGGCCTCGATGGCATACATTACTGCCAGCATTTCTTTTTGGTTGATATGCAGATGTGCTTCCATTGGAGACCATTGTCCTTGAATACATCTGCCCTCCATGTGCGCCCCCCATCCAAGGTCTGAGGCGTCTGTGGTCATGGTCTGTGTTATCTGAGGTTTTTTGAACGACATACCTGTGTTTGACTGGCTTACTGTGGCCCACCATAGAAATTCCTTTTGGAGACATGGAATGAGCGGTATAGTTGCTTCTAGGTTGTTGCTGTGTTGAGACCATAAGCTTTTTAGGCATCATTGAAGCTTTCTCATGTGTAGTCTTGCTAGTGGAACCAGGAGAATGCAGGATGCCATGTAACCCAGGGCCTGTAGGAATCTCCTTGCAGTCATCTGGGTGAGTTTTGCTAAACTTTTGAAGTAATGAGTTAACTTCTTTTGCTTGTCTTCTGTCAGGTAAGCCATTTGAGAGGCTGTGTCTAGTTTGGCTCCTAAGAATGCTATTTGCTGGGATGGCTGAAGTCTTGACTTTTGAAAGTTGACTGTGTATCCCAGAGCCTGTAGCAAGTGTATGACATAATTCAAGTTTTTTGTCAAGGTTAGTTTGTTGTCCGCTTGTATGAGGCAATTGTCCAGGTATGGGTAGATTTGGATCCCCTGGAGCCTGCAATGAGCAATTACTGATGCCAGGCATTTTGTGAATACTCTGGGCGCAGTAGATAAGCCAAATGGCAATGCTGAGAATTGATAATGCTCTGGCCCTGCAAGAAATCTGAGGTATCTTCTGCAACTGTGTCTGATAAGGACATGCAGGTATGCCTCCTTGAGGTCCAGAGTAATCAGCCAAGACCCCTTGCCCAGCATGGGAAGGAGTTGCTGTAGAGTCAGCATTTTGAACTTTGGTACCATGAGAAAAGTGTTTAAAGCGGACAAATCCAGTATTGGTCTCCACTGAGTTTCTTTTCTTGGAACAAGGAACAGTCTTGAATAAAACCCCTGACCTTGTTCTTGTAGTGGAACTTTTTCTATTGCTTTGATCTGAGTAAGCAGAGAAATTTGCTTGATAGCCTCTGTCCTCTGTTTTTGTGGAAGGTTTGGCATGCCCTGTTTTCTTGGCAAGGTATGAAAATGGAACGTGTAACCGTGGTCTATAATGTCCAAAATCCATTTGTCTTTTGTCAGTTTGTGCCAATTGTTTGAAAACAAAGATAATTTTCCGCCCAAGGGAGCTTCTGTTTGCTCCTTGGTCAGCGGAACTAGAGGAAAGTCATTGAGATTGTCCCTGTGGGGCAGGAGAAACCCCTGAGTCATCTCTTTGGTTTGCTGGTTGCCATTGTCGTCCCCTGTAGGATCCTCTGTATTGCCCTCTTCCTCGGGCACGCCTGTTTTTGCCCCTTTGAAATATTTCAGGATTAGGAAAGGACCAGTTTTTAGAAGGCCAGTTCCTGCTGAATCTGGGCGGCTGAACCTGGAGGAAATCTTTGACTGTCTGAACTGACTTGGCTTTTTCCTCAATGGACTTTAACACATCTTTAGCATTAGCACCAAAGAGCTTGTTCTTTTCCAAGGGTACATCAAGAAGTTTTGCCTTAACTTGATCTGGTAAAGGTTGTTCTTTTAACCATGCATGTCTACGAATGACCGCCCCTGTCATAGCTGCCCTACATGAAGCTTCCAATGCATCATATCCACACTGTAGAAAGTGATTGCTAACCTGCTGAGAATTGTGAACAGCCTCTTGCAAAGACTTCCTATCTAAAGGTTCAGGAGAGGCCAATTTTTTCTGTAAATCATCTAACAGGAAATCCTGATATTGAAACATGTGAAAGAGACAATTGAGAGCTCTCATAGATAAAGTAGTGGAGGTGTAAACCTTCTTCCCCCATCTCTCTAAGGACCTTGCTTCCCTGTCGGAAGGCAAAGGATTTTTGGAGGTGGTAGCTGAAACCCCTTTGGGCCCCTGGGAAATAGTTTCTAAATCAACAGCATGGGCCCTAAAGAAATGAGAATGGGTTTCTGGGACCCTATAGTATCTGTCCGGCTTGACAGGAGCAGGAGGAAGAGTATCAGGGGTAACACTGGAGTCAGAGTATAGATCATCCAAAACATCAAGCACAGGAGGTATAGCTAAGGGCCTGTGCTGGGTTTTTTTTAAGGAAAGTTCGAAGGCGCTTTCTGGAATCTGAATATTCCTGGCCTTGCCACTGAAAATGCTCCCTCATGGAATGCAGAACTTCCCCAAAAGAGATATCCTCAGGAGGAGAGGCAGAGGGAATGGAGTCCTCTGCATCTGAATCCTCATAGGTCTGGAAGGGCTCTTCCTGGCTTTCGGAGAGAACAGAGTCCTCAGAATCTTCAGAAAGAGGGTCAGTGGGTTCAACCCTGGGCCTCTTATCAGGAGGAGGCTGGGATCCTCTCTTAGGATGGGCCTGGGAACCTCTGATAAGGGAAATTAAATCTGCGGCCAAAGACATGATTTGAGTGTCAGGAGTGGGCTGAGGTAAGGTTTTAGCAGTAAGATGCTTGGTCTTGCTGGCTGCCTTAGCACGTGTGTAGGCCTTGATAGACATGGACATGGGAGGCCTAGCCGCTCCACGTGCAGGAATGACCTTATCAACAGCAATGGTCTCGGGCATTTCCTCGGTTTCAGTATCCGGAGGAAAATCAATAACTGGCAGAGTGGCCTCCGGTATCGGAGGTATCGGTAATGCGGTGTCTTCGGTTCGAAGCGGTGGAATAACCGCCTCAGAGGGAACCGGGGCACTCGCGGTAAGTTTTGGCGTGGTGTCGGTGGAAGACGCGGGCCGAGGATGTCGGTCCCGGTCTTTTAGTTTCTTAGGAGTATGCATTGTCGGTTGTTCCGACGGCATTGTATAATCAAATTTTTCACAGAAAAAGTCTTCAGTGAACTCCGCCCGGCGCCTGAGAGTGCGCTTGTTGAAGCGAGCACAGGCAGCACAGGCCGAGACGTCGTGGTCTGGGCCAAGGCAAGGGAGGCAGTAAGAATGGAAATCCTTATGAGGTATTTGTTTACCACAAGACAAACAATTATTTACTTTTTCAGTAATTTCTGACATCGGCTGAGGCAAGAAAAGGTCCCCAACGGAGTACTTAGCTTTTTTGATGACTTCGGTTTCGAAGAATACAGGAGCTGACCGACCGGCACTTGCGAACTGCTTCTGCTTCGGGCACCGCGCGGCAAGAAAGACTGGAGAAGATGGCGTCGGCTGATGCTTATATACTCCAGCTGCTCTGACGTCGGAGAGAAATGCGACATCAGCCGACGTCGGACCCAGACTTTGGAATCCAGCCGACCGAGGGCTGCCTGAGGCAGGACAACCCATATGTTATGACTGCAGTTGCATTCTTGAAGGACATCTCCAGCTAGCAGCTTCCAGGATGTCCCTGGTAGGGACTCCCCTGAGGAATGCTGTAGAGGTAGAAGTTGCCCTAGTGAAATGTGTTCTGACCCCCTGCGGAGTTGGTTTCCCATGGTGCTTGTAGCAGAAATGGATGCAGTGTGCTATCCATTTGGAAATGGTTGGTTTAGAAAAGGCCTTGCACTCTGCCCCTGGTGCAAAGTTGACTAGTAACTGGTCAGATTTCTTGAAGGGCTTAGTCCTATCAAGGAAGAATCTGAGCTGTCTGTGCACGTCCAAGGAGTGCAGGATCCTTTCCCCTTTACTTTGAGGATTAGGGAAGAAGGTTGGAAAATGGACAGATTGGTTGAGAGTCACACTAGATACCACTTTAGGCATGAAGGAAGGGTTAGTTCTGAGGGAAACTCTGCCAGCATGGAAAATAATGAAGGGTTCCACAGCCATGAGTGCTTGTAGCTCAGACACACTTCTAGCTGAAGTGATGGCCAGAAGCAAGGCTGTTTTCCAGGAGAGGAATTTTAACTCTGCTGACGCTGCAGGCTCAAAGGGGGAAGTGTGAGCTTTTCCAGTACAAAGTTTAGGTCCCAAGCAGGGGGTGTAAGCCCTCCTTGGCGGACTTGAGTTGTTTTCCCCTCTCAGGAACTGTTTGACAAGAGGGTGAGAGAAGAGAGGTGGCTCAATGTGTTGTAATGAGCTGAAATGGCAGAGGCATGGATTTTAACGGAGGAGAAAGATAGGCCTCTGTGCAGTAGATCTGCTAAGTAATCCAGGATTAGAGGCAGGGAGGGCAGGTTTGTGTCCTCTCCTTTAGAGTGAATCCAGGAGCAGTACCTTTTCCATTTATCAGCAAAGGATTTCCTTGTACTGGGTCTTCTGGCTTCAAGAATGATGCCCAGCACCTGCTTGCTTAGGCTGGTTACTGGGGGAGAATTCCTGGAATAAGCCAGGCTGCACGATTAAGGGTTTGCAGTTGCGGATGCAAGATCTGCCCCCCCTACTGAGAGAGCAGAGTTGGGTTCTGGTGTAGGTGTCAGGGTGGCACCAGTGACCAGCTATGCAGGAGCGGGTACCAGTGCTGGCATGGCCAGTCTGGGGCAATCAGAATTGTCCTTGGTCTGTCCTGTCTTATCTTGAGCAATGCTCGAGAGAAGGGGCAGAGGGGAAAGGCATAGGTTGAGAGATTTACCCACAAAGGATGGGGCTTCCACTTTCCATGTCCTGCTGTGATGAGTGCTGGTGCAGAATTTGCTGAGCTGGTGATTGCAGGGGCAGGCAAACAAATCCATCTCTGGGGTCCCCCATTTCTGAATCAGAAGATTGAAGGTGCTGGGCTCTAACTGCCACTCGTGTGGGTCTAGGAGAATTCTGCTTAAGTCGTCTACCAGTGAGTTTTGTTTGCCTGGCAGGAATTGAGCTTGCAGATGCACCTGCATGTCCATGGCAGTGTTCCACAGGGCCATGGCTAGTCTGCAGAATGGGTAAGTGTGTGTTCCCCCCTGCTTGTTGATGTACCACATAACTGTGGTGTTGTCTGTTTTTATTAGCAGGTGTCCTGGTGAAAGTAGGGATCTGAAAGCTGTCAGAGCGTGCTGCACAGCTAGCATCTCTTTTTGATTGATGTGCAGATGAATTTGACTTGGGCTCCAGCGGCCCTGACTGCACTTGCCCTCCATGTGTGACCCTCCCCCCGGCATAGTCTGAGGAGTCTGTGGTTAGGGTCTGGGCAGCGAGGATTTGAGTAAAGGGCAGTCCTTTGTTGTAGTTGCATGCTGCTACTCACCAAAGAAACTCTGTCCTTAGGGTATGATAGGAATGACTATTTCCAGGTCCTGAGAATGTTGTCACCAAAGACTTTTTAAGTACCACTGAAGTTTCCTCATATGCAGTCTGGCATATGGAATTAGTCGGATGCATGAGGCCATGAACCCTACGGCCTGCAGGATTTTCCTTGCAGATAGCTGGGTTCTGGTGGCCATTTGAGTAAAATAGTCTGTCAGATAGGCTTATTTTTCTGGAGTGAGGAATGCCATCTGGGATACTGTGTCGAAGCTTGCTCCCAGGAATACAATCTTTTGACTGGGGACAAGTTTTGATTTCTTTTCGTTGATGGTGTACCCCAGGGAGGTTAGAAGGTTTTTTTACAAATGTCAGGTGCTGCAACAGCATTTCCTGACTGTCTGCCTGAATCAGGCAGTCGTCCAAATACGGGTACATTTCGATATTTCTTTGTCTACAATAAGCAATGGCTGGAGCCAGACATTTTATGAATACTCTGGGAGGAGTGGATAAGCCAAACGGAAGTGCAGACAACTGATATAGCATAGATCCTGCCCTGAAATGTAGATATTTCCTGCAGGAGTCCCTTATAGGGGTGTGCAAATGGCTTCTTTTAAGTCTAGGATGACTAACAAGGCACCCTTGGCTAGCATAGGTAGAAGCTGCTGCAGGGTGAGCATTTTCAATTTTGGTACCACCAGGAAGGTGTTGAGAATTGACAGATCTAGGACTGGGCGCAAAGTGCACT
Organism: Protopterus annectens; assembly: GCF_019279795.1. Classification (NCBI taxonomy): domain Eukaryota; kingdom Metazoa; phylum Chordata; order Ceratodontiformes; family Protopteridae; genus Protopterus; species Protopterus annectens. The sequence goes on from NC_056750.1 coordinate 520,908,028, forward strand.
CTTTTCTGGGTACCAGGAAGAGTCTGGAATAGAATCCTTGGCCTGTCTGTTCCAAAGGAACAGGTTGAATTGCCTTTATAGAGAGCAGGGGTTGAACTTGATTTTGTGCCTCTGCCCACTAGTTTGGAGGAAGGTCTGAGAACCCGTTTGGGGTTGGCAGTGAGTGGAAGTAAAATTTGTACCCCTGGGATACAATGTTGAGGACCCATCGGTCTTTGGTGGTGGAAATCCAGTTTTTTTGCATGAAGGGCAAGTTTTCCTCCTAGGGGCACAAAAAATTGGGCAGAGGTGGGGAGTGGAGTTGAGAAGTCACTGGGAATTCTTTCCATAAAGGGGTGGCTTAGCACTCTCCGCTTTGGAGGTGGAGGGACTCTATTGCTTAGATCTCTGCATACCCTGAGACTGTAGTCTGGGTGGTCTGTTACCCCTGGGTCTGGTTTGAGATGGCCTTGAGGGGGCTGGAAAGGACCAATTTTTCAAGGGGCAATCCCTACTGAATCTAGGAGGCTGTCCTTGCAAGAATTCTTTAACTGTCTGCATAGATTTAGCTTTCTCTTCCATCTTTTTAAGAACCTCTTCTGCTTTGGTGCCAAACAGACTGTCCTTGTGCAAAGGAGCATCTAATAACTTTGATTTGACATGGTCTGTTCCTTAAGAAAAGCATGCCTTCTCAGTACAGAACCAGTGATGGCTGCCCTGCAAGATGCTTCCAGGGCATCAAAACCACACTGCAATGTAGGTTTGCTGACTTGGCTTACAGAATGCATAACCTCTTGCAATTCTTGCAATTCTTTGTTTTCTGCACAGTCTGTAAAGGTTGCTATTTTTTGCTTAAGTTCCATATGTTGTTGGTACTTCACCACGTGAAACTGACCATTCAGAGCCGTAACGGCAAGAGTTGCAGAGGTATATACTTTCTTACCCCATCTGTCCAAAGCTCTGGAATCCCTGTCCGAAGGGGTGGGATTCTTAGCTGTAGTAGCTTTGATACCTTTAGGCCCCTGGGAAATGATCTCAGGATCAGCAATAGGATTTTTGAAAAGGAATTTGTGAGAATCAGGTAATCTGTAGTACCGGTCTGGTTTCCTAGGAGCACTGGGTAAAGTATCAGGGATAAGGCTGAATTCCATAAAGATATCAACAACTTCCAGGACTGGGGGTATTGCTAAAGGCAAATCTAGAAATTCTCAAAGTCTCTTTTTGGACTGAGGATAGTCTTGGCATTCCCAATGGAAATGCTATCTTAAGGTATGTAAGGTTTCACCAAAAAAAAAATCCTCTGGAGGGGAGGCAGAGGGAATGGATTCCTCTGCATCATAATCTTCATAAGCAGATAAGGGCATATGTCTTCATAATCAGATACCTCAGAGTCGTTGGACTCTTGGTTTGTTGAAGCTGTATGGGACTGGCCTCTTTCTCTTAGCAGGGGAAGGCTGGCTTCCCCTAATCAGCATAATAAGATCTTCTGCCATTTTAAGCATTTGATATTGTGGTAAGGAAGCAGGTGCATGCGCTTTGGTCAGTTGTCTAGGTGTAGCGCATACTCTAGGCCTTAGAAACTCGGTAGTTTTAGACAGAACTGAACTGAAGACGCGAAAGAGGTCGTCAGTTTGTGTAGAACATCGGTAGTGTGAAGAACTTGCTCAGAAGCCGGTGCCTGCTCAGCGGCTCCGGACCCATCCAAGGTAGAGACATCTGCAGGTTCCATAGTCGAAGAGTCTCGCGGCATACCGGACTCTGAACGGGTCTCGGTAGAGGCCTGTGAATCCATAGAAGCGGGCATCAGGGGCTGCAAAAGCAACTCACTGAGTACCAGCGAACTGGCAACTAGCTTAAGTGAAGCATCGTCAGCAGTTTTGGACCCGTGCGGTCCCTGTCTTTATCCTTATGTTTTTTCGGAATATCAGTAGTCGATGGCTTACCGAAGCCATTTCAGAATACGGACATCGAGAACAAACATATTTAGCAATAAGGGCCTGATGACGAATAGTTCGGGTGTTGAACAAGGCACAAAACCAACAGCGAGGTATGTCGTGGTCTGGGACTAAACAGGTGACGCAGTAAGAATGATAATCTCGGTGTGGTATTTGCTTTCCACAGGCAAGAAAATTGTTAACTTTTTCTGACATCGGTTAGAGCAAGAAAAAAGGATCCCCAATGGGATACTTATTTTTAGAAGACTTCAAGATGAATCGATTCATAAACAAAAAACTCAGTTAGCGCCCAACCGGCACTCGTGTGAACTGCTTCGGGCTCCTCTGCAAGAAAGACAGATGTAATGGCATCGGCTGCCTGTTTTTATACCCCTGATGACCTGATGTCAGTACTGGAGCAACAGCAACCGAGGCAAAAATACTAAGTCTCTGATATTCGGGCCGACTGAGGGCTACCTGCAGGGAGATAACCCAAGTGTGGTGACTGCAACAGTGAAACACGAAGAACATCTTGGCAATAGTTACACACAAGTAAAATAAAGGATAAACTGTTAAGACTTTTCAATAAGCACTATATAACAAAAATATCTAGGACTTAGCAGAGTGCTGGCTTGAACGTGGCTTTACGGCTATGCGGCAAACGAGATCTGAGGTAACAGGGAGAAGGGTATTGTAGGTCAAAGCTTAGCTCAAGAGTTTTTGGCTGGCGCAAGCTTGGTATAAGGCCAACTCGGTTCAGAGGACAGGACCGATAACCCATCAGTGATGAATGGAATGAAGATTAACAACATCAGATCATGTGTTTTGGAGGTTTAATGAGTTGGCAGTTTTTACAAATTCCCTACAGAATACTCTTGTCATAAATATTGGGTGAGCAAACGGATGTAACCAAGAATATGATTTTTGACCTGGGGCACAGGCTCTGAATTGCGTAGACAAAGTAAGGCCTTGAGTTTAACTCTGTTGGCTGCCAAGAAAAGCCATTACTAGAAAATGGAAATCAAAGTCTAAACCAACTACATCTGAAGTATTAAATATGATAAAAGAAATAAAAATGGAAAGGGATCTTACAGGAAATGAGCAAAGTACATAGAAAAAATTGGGAAATTGTGGGAACAATACATGCAGAATAATGTTCAGACGGAGGATGTGTGCAGGCAGGAATTCAGCAATTTATGTAATGTTAGAGCTATGATAATTATACATTAGATATATTTTCTTTCTTAGTAATGTATGTAAATACAAAAATAAATGTTATATATTTTTTTCTGTTAAAATATACGTTTCCCTATGTCTTTAGTTATAATTTAATGAAGGTGGTTAAAAATATAAGAAAGTTTAAAAAACAGCTCAATGAAAAATAGTCAAGTGAGGGCTAGTATAACATAAAAAAAGGCAAAATACAATTTTCCCAACTTTATTAGAAATTACACCAAAGCAAGAAATTCCCAAATATCTATTTAGATAGACCCAAGAAAATGTTATCACCTTCTTCCACAAACTGGTTTTCAACCGACTGATGACATTACTTAATTATGTACATGTTAAGTTTTGTTTAGCTGTGAAAGGACTTTGGTACCATGAGAAGAGTTGCTGCAAAGTTCTCTTGTAAAATTTTATCTATGATTAAAGCCACAAATGTTTCTTCTGACTCCTCAAATTCTTTTTCTGTGACTTCTGCAGGCCAATCACTGGGCTGGAATGTCCAACCTAAGAACAAAAATAGAAACCATCCATGTATGATTATGAAAATTTAAAAAGTACAGCAATCTTTAAGCATCTTCACTTAATGGAATCAGTCCATACTGACAAACAGCTACTATTCTTACAGCTTCTACTACAGAAGCACAGTAAATTACCTGTGATAATGTCCAGCTGCATGAAGGGAAACAAAACATTCACTGAACACATCTACAAAGCTGGTATTAGGCACAAATATAAAATGCAGTGTTCCACAAAGAAAATAAAAAAAGAAATCATACTTGCATTACTTAGTTAATAAACAAAATAGGAATCAACCTTAAGAAAATTAATGCTGGATCTGTAAAAATGTGTTCCAGCTTAAGAACTTCTGCACGGCTGGTGCCAACATCAGTCAACAATGGCTACCAAGAATACTGTAATCCTTCTATAAATGGCAGGATCATCGTGAAACCCCGAAGTTCAATTTAACCAAGCTCAAGGAGAGCAATTAACCTACGTGAAGCCGCAACCCAAGGTGAACTTCTAAGGTAACAGCGGAGAGACTCTTCGCTGGAAGCAAGGCTGGCCAAATACTTGTGCAGGAATAGAAGAATGCATCAGTGCTGCAGTGAACACTCCACTTCTGTATCAAATTTTAAATGCCAACATTCTGGCTGCAGACCTTCTGCAGAACAGACTCTCAAACAGAACTTGAGAGGAGGGAGCACCTTATGGCGTCATACTTTTCCAACACCAGTGACCTCATGGAAGTCCTGGACCAGGAAAGAAGGTCATGTTTATGTTGAGAAGGGTGAGAATGGAGGACCAAGCACAGTTGTAGGACCAAGCACAGTTGTAGAAATGTCTAACAGAGATGTTCTGAAAGAACACTCTAGAAACAGTTACAGATCTGATCAAATTAACTTGAAAGGACCCTTCATCCCTCAACAAGTTTTTGTTAATGGACAACACAAATTAACAACCATCTGGAAAGGCAATGCTTACGATCTTCTTGCTTCTCAGCCTCTGGTGAATAATGACAGCATATGTGGACCTTTTCTAAATGGAGCACTCATGTGGGTTATCATACCACAACTGGAGGTCTATCTCCATGACATGCAAGAGGTGTTTTCCTGAGCTGCGGCATTACAGACATCAGAAAATAAATGGTCTAGTTCTGGCTAAGAGCAGCACCAATAACACTTTAGGAAGGAAACGGGTAGGTGCACAAGGAAACCCTACCTAAACAGAAATTAAATATGGAGGGTAAACAGCCTGCAGCTTCAAAATACACACGTAGAAAATTAGCTGCAACCAGAAAGAAACTCTTCCAAGAAATACATTGAAATTCTGCCAAATCAGCATGCTTAGATGGAGATGGAATAAGTTTTGATCAACAGGAACCCTAGATGATTCCTTCAAAAGGTGGCTTAAGGTAGAAAGTGCACCAAATAAAAACTCTACATACTTTCAAGGATGCCCACAGTCACCTACATGATAACTGCAGTTTGAGACTAAGCAAGGGCTGAATAAAAAATTGACTACTAAAGAAGGCAAAGCATAAAAGGATTACATGAGCTTCCATTCTACAAAGGAAAATATTTTCACTAGTTGGAATGAGGTTTCTACATAAAAAAAGCAAGTTATCGGAGGAACTACAGCAGCCAAGCTATTAGCCTTTTAAAACTGTGTAAAGAGAGAAGTAGTAGCAACCTCCCAAACTACAGAACAGCCATAAGCAAAGGAATCTGCATTTCTTTTCCACCAAAATGGCACAGTGACAACTTTTCTCACCCACTCTAACTTCACCAACAGCCTAAGGATAAGTACTGATTGAATGCATACAGTACTGCCTGTTGGCCATGGTAGCAAATGAGCACTTCAGTCTCTTGGAAGGGAGTAGCAGCTATGACACTGTCACAGAAGCAGATATCACTTGCAAGCTGGCTTTGTTCCCATAATAAGGAATGGATTAGTTTCCAGCAGACCTCCTCATAGGAATTTAATATAAATATTTGTTTTGCTTAACCTGTCCATTAGGAAATTTGGCTCCCCTGTGATACAGATAACCAGATATCATGGCTCCATTCTTAACCAGATATCATGGCTCCATTCTTAACACAAAGTGCCTCCCTGCATAGAAAAGTTAAAATGAATCCCCCTTGCTTGCTGATACTCCAAACGATACTGTTGGACTTTATGAAACTCATCCCTAGGAGATCCACCTAGCTAAGGCCTGGAGGCCTAGTCAGACCACACTGATTTCCATACAGTGGTAAACGGACTATAATCTTTTGGCAGTAACAGAATTGTGTGGTCCCCAAAGTGCAGCCCCACCCCCGGGAAGATGTATCCAGTATCATTAAGCTCTAGCACCAGATCATGTAATAGGTTACACAGAAGCACTCTGCAGAGAAGGGTTTACCACAGCAACCACTTTCGGCTCTGGAGACCCTGATCTGGGTGCCAAGTGGATCAAACTCCTAATACCACTGGATCTCAACTGTCCATTGGTGGATTCTTGTATTAAGTTTGGCAAATGGAACCATATGGACGTTAGCTATACTGAGGTGTCATTTTTAAAAACACTGATGAGCTTTGTCAAGAACACACAATACTTTGGAGCAATGACAACACAAATGAAAAACAAATTGGATGAATGTCATTTAAAAAAAAACACTCCTGAAATAATCTGTCTAATTATCCAGGCAAGCTCATATCTGCAAAGGGCTAAAGAGGTTGATGGTAATGGCATGATCTACTATATTACTTAAGGAATGGTTTGATTCTGAGGACCAAGGAATGCTTTGGTCCATAAGATTTTCATCATGCCATGGCTTATGAAGAGTGGAGAGAGGCTGCACATAAAGGAATAATTTGATGCAAAGAAACTCACCACCAGCACTATTATATGATGCAAGTGCATATAGACCAGATCATAAATCAGCAGTGCTATCTTCCATGGTTTATTCATGCACAGCTGATACTACTTGCCTTCATGCTATCACTAGTGATAGTCTTGTACTGGATACACTCAAAAGCAGAAGCAGTTTTTCACTGAATAGAAGAAAAAGAAAAAAAAAAAAGAAAGAAAAGAAAAAAAAAGTTTAGTGAGGGAGAAATTAAACAAATAGAAACTGAAGTGAAAGACCGTCTGCAAAGTGAAGGATTTGGTGTGCGTGTGTGTGTATGAGAGAGACAGGGAGAGAGAGTGAGAAGGGTGAGGCATAAAGGGAAAGAAAAATCTTCGAATATGTATTTCATTTCAAATATGCTTTCATCTTAAGATGGATTCAGGAGCGTTTTCCATTTTGTTTATGATTACTTACTTCCTGCCAAATATAAAAAATGCTAGCATGGCAAAGTGCAGAAAGTTCTTTTATGGAATTCAGAACTCATGCCCAGTATGAAAAGTCAAACAGAGTCAGGAGATCTTAACAGAATTAATGTTGTAGCGTTCAATTTTTAATTGGTCAGTGGTTGCTGTATGACTGTTACAAGAATGTTGCTTTTAATCATAAAAGGTATACAGAATGCACAATTCTACAGTTTGGTGAGACAGGACCTTGATTTCCTAGTCTCCCACGTATGTGCCTTTCTTTGTAATGAAGGAGATGGTTATTCTCTGCTGAGCTGTGTTGAGTGATAATTACTTGGTACTTCAACAGTTTGGTACAGTACACACTGATTCACAAGCTTTTTGTGTGTTGCTACATTAGAAAGGACAGTGGTCCCATTGTGACAGGTTTTCTGTCAAGCAAATTTCTGGTGTACCAATAAAGCATTCTCTCTCTATCAGCAAAGTTTAAGGTCTCTACAGGTAAGCTTTATTAAAATAACTGTATGTGAGCAGGTAAACTGTATGAGTTTGAGAAATTTTATGCATACACAATCAGTCGCACTAGCAGCATAAAATTTATTTCACTGTGTGCTTGCATGGTCTAATCAATAAAATACAAGAATAGAGTATCATTCTTAAGTGTGAATGAGGATTTTCAATCAAATATAAAGAAAAGGTATAAAGAGGATTCCTTCAATGAGGATAAGCGTGAATTTATAACTACAGTTGCATCTCTTTCCCTCTGTAAGAGAGTAGGATTTTATAATGGGCATCAGTACAGTGTTTTAAAGCCAGAGCATGGGACTCCAAACAGGTATATGTTTAGTAAGTATGGAAGAGTTGTAGTTACTTGGTGAAATGGTCTGAGCTCACTAAAATTATGAAGCTTTTCAGTTTTTGGAAAAGGGTACTTTTGAAAAGAAAATCTAAAAAAATAAACCGAAACAAAAAGGAAAGATATCAGCCTCTTGTTGGTCAGATTTTAATGATTAGCAAGAAGAAGCTAAAAATAAGGAAAAGGAATTAGTACATAAAAGTCTGAAATATAATACAGCTAGGTTAAAGTCACAGCTGTAGGCAGCTAACAGAACGGTAAACTCATTACAAAAATTTACAAATGAAAAATCCCATTCCCGGTATATATATCCGTTAAGACAATTAGAAAAATCAGTTATTTAGCCAGAATCTTCCTATGATGAATAACCTCTGTTGCCTTCTGCACCCCCTCCACCTTATGACCCACCTGTGCCTCAAGAAGCTAAATAGTGTTACCCCTCCAAGACAGTGGGTGAAGTTAAGTCTGGCAGAAAATACCACCACTTCCCCAGATATAGCCCACATAACTTTCAGCACTTCTAATCTCCCCTCTGAGGTTGGTTTACAACATTAGATTCCATCAACAGAAAAGAAGAATTTGGAATTTTGTGCCCACAGGAAGTGTATTTCTTAAAGCTGGTTGGTTTATTGGCCGTAATTAGCCAACAAGAAAAAATTAGAGAAAGATACTAGTAAAAGTTTTTCTTTTTTGCAAAGTGGTCTACCAACTATGGTAGGAAGGATACCCTTAAACAGGGTAGGAATTACAAAATATCAAGGAAAGAGATAGGTACCAACAATGGTAAGCTCAAGACTACCAATACGGTAAAAAAAGGGACAAGACCCAATGAAAGAAAAACCCCAAAAACTAGAAAACGGTAGGAGGATAGCAAAAAAGTAAAATATATATTTGAGATCAAAGTAGAAAACTACTCACAATGTTCACAAAAAGGCTAACACTAAGCTCTGAAAGATGATCCACATTCGTGTGAGATGGCAGCAAAGGAGATCTGGGGTATTGTAGGATGGCTGCAGCATTATGGGCAGAGGGAGAAGCTCGAGAGTTGGATCTGCAAGTCTGTGATATGTGGACAACTTGGATCCATAGCAATAAGTTGAGGAAGAAAGAAAAGGATATCAGATCCTCAGTTATTTCCTTGATACCAGTTGACTAGGACAGTCCTGTCAATATTACAGTACAAAATTCATCTAGCCCACTTCTCATCGATATACGAGCTAATAAAGCTCTAATTACTTCAAAAAAACCCCTTTCCCCTTCAAAAAAAAATTTTTTTTCCAGAAACAAAAACTGTTCCCATTCAAATTGCTTTGCTAAAATAGCATGCCTATATTGTAGGAAATTCTGCCCCTTTAAATCAATTAGGTTGAGATTTATTATGCAAATTAATATAAAGCCTACCATTTGCCTTTTCACTTGAGCAAAAATGCTTTAATAAAACTCGGAGCTCGGATCCGATGCTGAAGAATACATCCGAAACGGATCCATCCTGGATCCATGTCCCACAGGTTGAAGAGCAAATGAAAACAACTTCAGATCAGATTTTAAATGGTTGGCATGCCCCTTATCTTTCAGAAATTGCTCAATATTTTGTAAATACTTCTGTAGTTCTCTTAGAACACAATGTGCCTAAATCTGTACCTGCACCCAAAAAAACACACTGAAAAAGCCTTGGGGGCTGTTCTCCTCTACACAATGGGATTTTATTGAACTTCCTCAAGTACAGAAATTTAAACATATATTAGATAGGTATAGGCATATCCATGTGTGAAAAAAATGACAAGGACAGTAGCCAAGAAATCATTAACAGAACTCTAAGATTTGGGGTTCTTTGTTGCATTCAATCAGATCAGGACACTCACTTTACTAGTAAAGTAATACAGCAGATTTGCAGAACTCTAAATATTAAATTTCAGTTTCACTGCCCATATAGACTACAAGCTTTAGGAATAGCGGAAAGAGCTAATCAGAGAAGAAAAACTCATTTTGCCAAAATCTGTGAAATAATGGTCTTAAGAGATGAGCTGCTTTACCCTTGGTCTTATTTAGTATGAGAAGTTTAGTCAGTACCAATAGAAAACTGTCCCTTCATGAAATTCTTATGGCCAGGCCCATGAGAATGCCTGCTACACTCCTTTCCAAGAATCTGAGATTACAAGATGTAAATTATTTTCTTGTTTTGAAAATCTCTAGGCTAATGCCTTGCATAACTATTATAAATCTGTTTTGCATGCAGTACAATGACCTACAGAACATGTACTGTAAACCAGACATTTTGTCTACAAGGTATACTGCCAGAAAGAAATAGACAGCCCCAGATGGAAAGGGCCCTACCTGGTTTTGCTCACCACTGCTACTGCCATTCATTGTGAAGGCATCCCTACCTGGATTCATGTGTCACATGTCAAGAAGACCCTCCCTCATGATGAGTACAGCAGAGACTCTACTGACTTAATTTTATGAGAATCAGCAGACCCTATTGGTAGCAGACGAAAAAACAGAGATACCATTAAATCTAGAAGCAACATCTATAGGTTCACATGTTCATGTATGTTTACTAGGCTAATAACCACAAGGGGCCATTTTAAACCCAACTATCCATCCCAAATCTCTTACAAGTTCTGCTACCCTTGGTAAGTGTAAGCAAGGACTTGGGAGATGAAACATCTAATGTTTTTCCCATCTGGACCAAATCTGGAACTAAATGTGGATTATTTCTCATCCAAATCGAATCCAGAAGTGAATGCAGCAGAGTTACCCTTTGTACTGAACCAAGAAGTGAAATCATACAACTGTATTACTTCATCCTGGTCTAAAGTGAACTTTAGACATTGAAAAAGAATCACTACAGTGTTTTTTTTCTTTTGAATCCAGCATTGTACATTTTTTGTGCCTTTTGGACAGAGATACAGACATGCAGACAATGCACTATCTGTACAGAATTAATTTGTGTAGCCGTTGCATTTCTTACTATTTATTTATTTATTTTTTGGAGATCATTTGGGGATAGATTTCGTAAGGACTATGAACAAACAACTCAAAACTCATGTTTGTAGATTCTCCAAAACCCTCTCCAGCCCAAATATGTTAGTTTTTCTTTTGGACTTATTGTTGGGACAGCTACTATGACTTTCACTTTATTTTGCTTGCTTTTGCCATCCAGAACTGCAAGTTCACCACCATCTGCAACCATTGGAATTGTAAGTACTGAGCCAGTTCTTAACACACATACACATGTTGGCAAAAATACAGACAGGTGTTTGGTTAGAATGGTATTCTAGATTTAATACTTTTTCTGCTACCTTGTACACCTCTGCACAGACTCTCAATACTAGTGACTGTTGGGTTTGTGTGCATATACCTACTGCATGTGATGGGCATATTCTATTGATCCCTATCCCAGTGACTTATACAGAGCTTTACTGCATTTCATACTATTTTTCTCTAAAAACTGAAAGGCTAAACAGGCTTCTACCCCCTCTATACTAATGCTGCTTCTATCAATGACTGTTAAAGGACATTTTTACCATCATAAAAATGGAACACTTTGTTGGAAACACTGCTTGCAATTTCACTTGGAGAATGCATGATGGGGCTGAAGGGTAGAGTATGATGGTATTGCATGATTATTATTTCTGTGGACATCAGGTTTATCCCTAGTTACCTACAGATTGGTCTGGTTGTGTTGTTATATAGGTTGTTTTAGGTGGTTATTGTTATATAGGTTGTGTTATGCCAGCTAGCTATACAACATGCAACTATTTTACCTGAAGAAAAGATTTGTGATGCTCGTCACAGGAGTGTTAAAGACATTCTAAAACCAGTTGGAAAAGCAGTTGCCTCCTGGGTTCACCATAACACTGTTCAAAAGATTGCTTTTAAAGGCCTTGCTAATATGGATTTTGGTGATGTGGTCATTTCTGGAGTAAGAATTATGCTTGCTTGCTTATGGGGCAGTAAAGTTCATCTGGGAGCGGAGGAAATTGTCTATGCTCTTAAAAATTTTAAGTAACTCTACCTTTGAGTACAATAATTTGATTACTCAAGAGATGACTGCCATTCACGGTCAAGTGCTACAGAACCGAACAGCACTTTATTTCACCCTGGTCTGTAAAGGGGATATGTGCGTGCTTATCAAAACAGAGTGCTCCTAGTTTATTTCTGAGAATACTGGTGCTATATGTAGTCACTTAGAAATAACTCAAAAAGTTGCTGAACTTTCACATGCTAAAGAAGCTGATAGTTCCCTGTGGGGATGGTTAAGGTTTTCTCTGGACAGGAAGGAGATATTCTGAAGGTTTTTTTTATGGTTCTAACTGTTAAAATCTCATTATTAGGCCTTATTTCATTTCTGTTGAAAGCTCATATTTTAAAGCTATGAGACTCCAGGAGTGTCAACTTACATACCAGTCAGGTTAAAATCAATGCCATTGACCGCATTAGATAAAAATCATAGCATACTAGAGGATAAAAAGAACGTGTTGCATGATTTTTAGTAGATTATACACCCATATATAAATATATGTACATACACATATATAAAAGAGAGAATGTGAAAACAAATGCACAAGTAGAAAATGCACAACTAGAAATTATTTACAGTACTCAGATTATGTTTTTATTCTACCAAGACCATATTTTTTAAAAGACTGTACAGAAATTGTGTGCGTCAGGGACTGAATGAAACTGCACATGAAGACTGTCTGATAGCAAGTGAAAAGGTGTCTGCTCATCTGAAAAGCTCTGTTCTTTGTAGAGAGTTCTATCACGGAATTTGAAACTCGTGCCCAGTAATGGAAGGTCAAACAGTCAGGAGATCTTAGCAGAATTAAAGATAATGTCTAAATGGGTAAAACAAATGTTTCTGTGTAAAAAGAAATGATCATTTTGCGGCCTTTAAAAAATAAATAGTTTTAAAGATTTCTTCCAAATGCAGAAGGCTAAATGAACTGAGGCATGTTTATGATACTAATGGGCAGGCAAGGAGGAGCTTATGTCACTTTGGTTCCAGCTCTAGTTATGTATGATTAGCTTACGTAATTGTGTATTAGTTATGTAATTGCCAAATTGTTAAATTAGAACAGTTTGGCAAAAAATTAATCATTTGTAAAAAAAAAATAATCTGAACAGTTTGACAATTACATAACTAATGCACAATTACTTACCTACACTAATACAACATAACTGGAGCTGGAACCCAAAGTGACGCAAGCGCCTCCTACCTGCCTATTAATATTAATGCTGTAAACACATCTCTGATCATTTGCTCTTCTACATTTGGAAGAAGCCTTTAAAACTATGTATTTTTAAACATTGTGAACACATTTTTGTGTGAAAAGATAAGCTTATTTTGCACTTTTAGACATGATCTCTAATGCTGTAGTGTTGATTTTTAATTCAACTGGTTGTTCTAGGATTGTTACAATAAGAATGCTGCTTTTAATCATAAAAGGTATAAAGAATGTACGATTCTTCTCTTTGGGGAGGACAGGTCTTTTATTTCCTAGTCTCCCACATACATACCTACCTTTGTAATAAAATGAGATTATTATTCTCTGCTGAACTGTCGTGTGACAGTTATTTGGTACCCCAGCATGTGGAAACTCAGACACAGGCCATATTGTAACATTATTGGCCAATGAATCCCCGGAGGGAAGCAGAATGTATGTAAATCCCACTTTTGTTGGCGGGTCTTGATGCAGAGAAAGTATCTGGCAGAGTAAGATGGGATTTTACAAGTAGGGCAGGTAATGGAAGAATTTGCATTCCCCGAATTAAGATATATGAGGGATCAGGGACAAGAATCAAGTAGGAGGATTCCTCTCTGTCAAGCTGTACCAGAACAAAGGAACCAGGCAGGGGAGTCCTTATTTACCCTTTGTTGACTAAGAAAATAAGGGACATGGAAATTCAAGGATATAATTGCTATGGTAATCAACAAAAGTTGGCTTTATCTGCAGTTATTATTTTGTTCCTGTTAAATCCAGAAAAGAACATCTCAGTGTTGTGGAATACAGACAGTTTCAATCTTTTCAAGATGTAAAATTAATGAAGATAAAACAAAGGCTATGGCTGTAAATTATGTAGCCACACATGAATTGGTTCAGCAATACGCATATTTAATGGGGGCACGATAAGATGAAGTATTTAGGAGTATGGATTAAAAAGGCTTGTGTTATGGGGACTTCCAAGATGGCTGGGCATTGAGTAACAGCTGGCTCTCCAAGTCTGAAAACAGAAACTTAGCAGAGAAAGCCAGTGGACCTAAATATTTGGGTACATTTCAGTAACTGACTAGTAAGTGCACTGCCTAGATGCCAGGAAAAAAATATAAAGGACCTGGAGGAATTCAGCTACAAAGGTTGAGGGAAACAAAACACAGACTAAGAAAAGTACTGCAGTTGTTCAGAAAGAAGCAGTGCAAGTTCAAGACACGACTTCCAGTAATAGAGGAAAGTATAAAGCAGCTGCACACAGACCTGGTTAAAATAAACAAAATGCTCATGAAGTTCATCAACAAAACAATAAAATGCTGGAAAAAAATGGAAGACGTTTTAAAAAAAATATTCAGATAAGATGACAGAACTGCAAAACTCAGAGATTGAAATGAAGAAAAGGCTGGCTGAATATGAGACTGCACAAGAAGAGAAGTTAAAAAAATAGAAAGAGGGCAGAGCACTCAGGGAAAACCTTAGATTTTATGCTGTACCAGAAAAGCTGGAAGGAGCAGACTGTATTAATTTTATGAAAGTACAAATAAGCAATTAGACTGGTATTCCACAACAAGAACTGTTAATTGAAAGGGCACATCATATGTATGTTCCAAACCTGGCTATGAGAAAACAACCTAGACCTTTAATAGTAAAAATGCAATCTTACCAGCAGGAGGAATAGATTCTGACAAAACTGTGGCAGAAGGACAAAGTATTAAAAGTGGGAGACAGCAGAGTATTTGTGGAGAATGACTACTCATTGCACACCAGGCAGAAGAGGAATAAATTTATTCCATTATATAGGGCATGCTGAGAAGCAGGAGTGAGGTTCAAACTGCTGTACCCAGCTAGCCTCAAAATATTTTTCCCTGGAGAAGCAAAACATTTTTATGAAGTACATGTTAAGGAAGAAATAAAAAGTTTGCCCAACCAAATTGAGTTGTGAAACAGAAGGAGATTCTGCTTCCTGTTCTTCTGGTAATAAAGACAACAGAGAGACTGCACCAGTGAAACCATTGCCAGTGTTTCAACAGAAAATGATTGAAAGATAGAAAAAGACACAAGATTTGACTAGAAGAATCTAGACTGCCTGGAGATGAAGCAGAAACAGGGTTTGGGAGATGGAGATGAACAGGAATAGAACAAAAGAATGTGGAAATACTGGACTTTCTTGGACTTTGTTAAACTTGTTCGGGCTTTAAAGCATATGCCCTACTTCAAGTCATTAACGTTTGGAGACTAAAATCAGTACCGTGGAAATTGACAAATGTGGGATTACAAAGCAATAATTATTTTTGTGAAACAGTACAGAACAAGAAAATCTGGAAATATTTGACTTGTTTGGACTTTGTTAAACTTGTAGAGGACTCACTTCATGTCATTAATGTTCCAAAAAATGCTCAAGAGAGGGGAAGAGGAGGGAGAGAGTTAAATGCAATTAAAACATTTTCTTCTTAACAGTATTACTTAAGTGGTGCATGATTTTCTCTGCATGTTATACAGTTTTTTTTCCAGTTAAGTGTAATTGGGATACTAATGTAAATAAGGTGCTTCTGTTTGTTCTTTTGGTTTCTTTCTCCCTTCTCTCATTTCCTAGTTTAGTTTTAAGAAATGTAGGCACTGCAATGTAGCAAAAAAGGTGGGAGAGCTGGTTAAAAGAGCAAGACAAAAGAAAATGAGTGTGTTTTCTCATTCTTGCATAGGGGAATGACTGTGTTAGCTTTACATAGTAACAAGTTTTGACAGAAAGCAAGAAAATGAAAAATACTGACTATGAGGTCTTTCTTGTAGTACACAGAACTGTATCTGGTCCTCATGTCTCTAGCAGACAATCTGATAATAAAGAGAAATGGCTTGGAGAAAATGTTTTTTGTAAGCATTTAAGTGTTTCCCAGCTAGGAGAGTTATAAAGATAAGGCAAAATCAGACAGCACTTAATAGAATCACAGGCTCTACCATATGTCTTAGCATGGATAAGCTTTCTTTCTGTTTAGCACAAGCCTGTGTACAGCTGTCAGTTTGGGACTATTAAGAGGGTAAAACTTCAACAGTTGAAGATGTACATAGTTGTGTGTGTTATTACTAAGTAAGTTTTAAAAGGGTATTGGAAGTATGTGTATTTTTATTTGGAGGTTTTCAATTAAATAGAGTTTTGCAATATGTGACATAGGCTCAAATGGGGATGACAAGAAATAGTTGTATAAAAGATGAACTTGCCAAACAGTGCATGCATGTAACACAAAATCTGGAACTAGACACTTAAAAGGTGGGAATACTAATCCCGCAAGAATATGATTCTTTCTATAATGTCTTTAAATGTTAATGATCTCACAGATAAATCCAACAAAGAAAGAATAGTGAACAAAATGTAGAGTGCAAATAACTATGCTACAGGAGACACACTTGGAAAAAAACGAACATGTGAATTTGATAAAGACAGTTTTTCAGGATGGTTATTCAGCAGAATACCTGGGGCAATGAAAGAGAGGAGTACTTATATTAATTGCAAGAGGAGTTCCAATTGTAATAGAAGAGGAAAAAAGACAATAGTGGTAGATCTGTAGTACTAAGGGGCTACTGGCAAAGGAGGAGGATTACACTGGCATGTATTTATATTACACCGAAAACTGCTAGAATAGAGCAAAAGAAAATTCTGGGAGAAATCAGTTTTCAGCAAGGAATATTACTTATAGGTGAGAACTGGAATTTGATTTGCAACAGTGAAGATGTGTCTGGGGACCCAGAAAGGGAAATATAACAAAGGAGAGTAGATTTTTAAACAAATCTTCAAGAAAATTGTTGGCATGGAAAATGTGAATTAAGTTCTAAGAATTTGGAGTGAATTTACATATTATTCCAAGATACAAAAACTGGGCTAGGCTAGACATAATTTACATTTCACAGGAACATTTGCATTTAACTGAAGGTTTTAATACTCACCCAAAAACCATTTCATATCATGCACCAATAACAACAAATAAATAAACATAGGGTAATGAAATAAAAATAAGACACTGGCGCTTTCTCACCTATCTGTTGAAAAGGGAGGAATTTAAGGAAATGGGCAATCAAATTATTCAGGAGCTATTAGAGAAAATATAAACCTTTTCTGAAAATATAGCTAGAGAGTTGAATGAAATTAAAATGGAATTTAAAAATAGGGTGGAAATAAAAGAAAATGAGATCTTGTTACTTCTCAACCGTAATTATTTAGAAGGACTGAAACATTAAATAGGAGGAATCTCACAGAACAGGAGGAGGACCAACTACAGAATGCTAAACACAAAATAAAGGACTACCTTGAGAATATGAGTTTAGAAAGATTGCTGTTAAGCAACTGCTTTTTGCTAACACTAGCGCACAAAAACCTTTAGCAGAACGATTCAGACAACAGACAGTAGACAGGCTCCAAACTTGGTGACAGCCCTACTACAAGGAAGATAACTAGGGATCCTGTAGAAGTATTAGAAATATTTCGGAAATTCTATGGAAGTCTGTATAAAGCAGAGAAATATGGAAATCAACAAAAGGTACAAATGGAAATGTTTATGAAGAATTAAATATGCCAAGGCTAGAGGGAGAGGAGGCTCAATAACCAACAGTTAGGATAGGAGGAGATTAGTGACATGAGACAAAGGAAGATCTATTCACCTATATGATCTACGGATGGAGTTCATAGTAGTGTTGTTTTGGAACCCAGAAAGAAGATGGATGGTCAGTTTGCTTTTATTTTAACGTATAATCAGGCAACTCCAAATATTTGCTCTATAGTTAAGAAAAACATTGGTCATTATTAATTTCGGAACATATGTTGGAGTTGTCTGGTTCAACCCCAGTATTCACCTTTAAAAGAGATTTAAATTTCAAAGACATTTTAGAAAGGGGTCAAAATTTTGGTAAAAAGTGAGAGAGTCAGACAATAGATTAGGTACTTTTAAATGTGGTAAGTGCAAACAATGCCCACATGTTTTAGAAACAGGAGATTAACACAGATTTTAGACTTAATATACTTGCACACTATAACTTTTTTTCAAAAATGTAGTGTATATTGCCAAATGTTTGTTCTGCCCTGCGTTCTATGCAAGACTTCTAGATATTTTAATATAGGATATACAAACATATATCGGACATTTCTAAGGAAGTTAAGACAAATGCCTTAAGCAGAGACAGAGAAATTTAGAGTTCATCGTTTTAATTTTTTTATAGTGCAACAGATTAACAATGATCAACAAGGCAGGGTAATTCTTGAACACTTAGATGTTTATGAGCTTCGTTGGCAATTGAGGCTTAATGCCACGGAATATCCTGGGTTAAATGAATGTATTAGTATTTTGAGCATTTTAAAGACGAAGAAATGTGGATTTTTTTGTGAATCAGTAGCACATTTTATATTGTGTTGAATATTTATTAAGTTGTACATTGTTTTTTTAACTTTAAGTACTTGCAGTGTTTTAAGTATTTAATTGTTTATTTGGTCTTTAAAGAAGGATAAAAAGGGAAGTGGGTGTGTATTAAAAATTGTTCTGAAGAAGTCCTGTTACATTTTTACGGACGAAAGCGCTCAACGTTTAATAAAGTTTGCATTTCTGGTGCAACAGATGTCCTCCTCTTCATTTTCTGCATTTGGTAAGATAGAAGAAGATTGGATAAAAATTGTGATGTATAACCAATCAATGGGAAAATCCCCAGGATTAGATGGTATTCCTGTGGAAGTCTGGAAGCAAGGAGGGGAAAAAAACTGATGAATATCTGGAAGGTTTTGTTTAACAGTATTTCAAGAGCAGGAGACGTACCAACATCCAGGAAAAAAGCAACAGTAGTTGTAGTACCTAAAGAGGGTAAAGATCCATTAGATCTGGCTTCATAAAGGCCCATTTCAATACTAAATCACAATTATGAAGTGTTTATGCCTATAATGGCTAAAAGAATGTCAAAAGTGATGCCAAAATTGATAGATACGGATCAATGTGGTTTTGTGGAGGGGAGACAAACATCGGACAGCATAAACAGAACAGTAATGATGGAGAGGAAAGCAGTATGTAAGAAAACACCACTGTTGCTGGTGGGTCTTGATACAGAGAAAGCATTTGACTGAGTAAACTGGGATTTTACGAGCAGAGCAATGGAAGCATTTGCATACTCTGATAAAATTATAAGGTTGATAAGGAGGACATATGAAGGACTGGAGGCAAAAATTAAAGTGGGCGGGTTCCTCTCTGATAATCTCTGCTAGAGCAGAGGAACAAGGCAGGGATGTCCACTCTCCTCTTTGCCATTTGCATTATATTTAGAACCACTGGCAAAAAAATAAGGGACTCAGAAATTCAAGGATATAATTGATATGGTAGTCAAAAAAAGTTGGCTGTATTTGCAGATGACAGTATTTGAAAGACATTACAGTGCTGTGGAACATACTGAGACAGCTTCAAACCTTTCCGGGATACAAAATTAATGAAGTAAAAACAAAAGCGATAGCAGTAAATTATGTACCCACATATGAACTTGTGCAGCAATATCCATATTTATGGGTAAAGATAAAATAAAGTATTTACGAGTATGGATTAAAAATGATACCGGTGTGACAGCTAAGGATATGGGAGAAGAGACTAAACAAAACACAATACAAAAACTGAGAAAATGGAAGCTCTGTTATATGGATACTGATAGTAAGATACAAGCAGTTAAATGCGTTTAGTCCCTTAAGTCTTCTACACTGGTCAGGCATGGTTTAAATCAACCAGAGTAGAAATTTATAATTAATAAAGAGCTGAAGGATTTTATCTGGGAGAACATAGCTTATCCCACTTGACTTTTGCCTATTCTTCCAACAGAATAGGACAGACTGGGATTACCCACATTGAAGGGATATTTCAGAGCAACACAGTTAAGTCTCCCTATATACAGCATGAGCAGCAAACTACAACTCAAAGTGGTAAGAGATGATGAAACAGGGGGGAAGCACAAGCAACAGGGATAGACTTGGATTTTGGATGCAGACCTTTAATGAGAACAATAATTATACAGAATATTATATTCATAAATTAGCAGAAGGTCTTCCAAGACCTAAGCCAACACAGGAATGGAGAAAGGAGATTCTGTCATTAGGGATGACTACAATTAGGGATACAGACAACAGACAAGAGGGGGTGAGAACGTATTGGAGAAAACTGGCAAAGGAAACAAGGTACTAGAAGCAAATAACTATAGGAAAAGGCAACAGAATGGGACATTTGGACAGCAAGCTAAAGACTGCCTTCCATATCAAGGATTGATATCAGAGTATAAGCAAAGAGAAAGAAATATGGGGGGGTTCTAAATGAAAGACCAGCACTGGTACAGTTTTTAGCAGAATCTAGAACACAAGTTGCCATTAAGAAAGGAATACATTAGCAGGGCATATAAAATATTACATGATAACTATAAGAATCAATTAGAGGAGTTTAGAAAGGATTGGGAAGAGAGATTAGATAAGCAATTCACAAAGAAACAATGGTGGGATATATGTAGGTCTCCCAAATATGCAACAAAATCTATAAGATTTGGATCTTTGCCTGGAAGTGCTTACATATATATTTTTTTTAAATACCCCAAGCAGACTTCAAAAGATTTTTTCCTCATGTAGACAGCAAATGGGGTCTATATTATATTATCGAACGCTTAAAAAAGCGAACGCTGATTGTAAGCTTTCGCTTAAATTAGGTCGATCAATCTCAAACTGTCAGATCAGCTATTTTTTTCCCAGGGAAAAAAATTGCTGATCCAAAACACATATACACAGCACAAGCACACCAAACAAACAGAAATCCACACACATACACCTAAAATCTGATATCTAACCCTACACTAAACTATGCACACACCACTAACTACCCACTTACCTTAACCCAAACCCTAAACCCTAAGGTCCGTCACTATCGCACACTCACCTCACTCGCTCCCTAACCCTAACTCACTAAAATCCGCCCTAACCCTCATGTCCACTCAATTGTACACACACCTAACCCGAGCCCTAACCCTAAGTCACCTAAATCACCCTAACACTCACATCCACACAATCGCACACTTACCTGAATCCGACTGGTAACTTTCCACCATAACAATGAAAATACCGAAGCAACAGAAACAGACAACCGAATTCTTTCCCTAGGTAAAAATTTGAGTTTCTGCTGCTTCGATATTTTGCAGTTTCGCGAAAATAAGTTCGATCAATCAGCGTTCGCTTTTTTAAGCGTTCGAGGATATAATATACACCCCAGCAAATGTTGGTGGTGTGACGGGGCAGAAAGAGGTAACTGGGAATATATTTTCTGGGAGTATAATGAGTTTGTAGACTTTAAAGATTCCCTGCAGACTGCCCTGTCGGAAATGCTGGGTAAGCAATTTGGACTGCCTAGGGAAATTACTTTTTTGAGCCATGATACAAACTTGGAACTGCCTAGGCAGAGTAAAGCCTTATTGAGTCCAATTATGATGGCTGCCAAAAAAAGCAATTACTAGAAAATGGAAATTAAAGTCTAAACCAACTTTACAAGAAGGAGTCAAGACAGCAACAGAGTTAAAAACAACTGGAACTGGGATCTCTAGAAAACGGTAGGAGCAAATTACATAGAAAAAAAAAGGGGAAGTCTGGGACCAATACATGCAGAGAATGAACGAGGTTTAAAAGAAGGCATGATTTGAATGAGCTATGTAATGGTTGACTAGCACTGAATGGATATGTTAAAAATAATGTATAATGTTTGCAGCTACAGTTGTGTCGCACGGTTTGGAATGTACGTTTGCAACTGAGATTGTGTCGTTATGGTTTACTGTCATTTATAAAATGTAACATGGCCTATGTCATACATGATAATTAATATGCTTCTCGTTTAAAAAACTGCTTAACCACTTGTGACGTAAAAAAAGGCTTCTGTTATGGCAGCTAAGGGTATATGGGAAGAGACTAAACAAAAGACAATACAAAAACTGGGAAACTGGAAAGTCTTGTTTATGGATATGGAAAGTATGATAAAAGAAGTGAAATGTTTTTAGACCTTTTAGTTTTGTATACAGGCCATGCATATTTTAATCAACCAGTGGAGAAGTTGTGGACAACAATAAAGAGTTGAAGGAATTTATCTGGGAAGGAAAAAGTTAAGTTGATCTTTCCAACAGAACATGGTGGTTTAAGATTACCTGATTTGAAGGGATATTTTATAGCTACACAGTTAAGGCTCACATACATAACACAAGCAGAAAGTTAGAATTCATAGCAAAAAGGGATGATGAAATAGGGAAAATTTTCAAGAAATAAGAAAAAGTGAGATTTTGGATGCAGAGCCTTAAAAGGGAACAACCATACAAAATATTATATTCATAAAGGAGCAGAATGTATTCTAAGATGTAAGCCAATACAAGAATGCGGAAAGGAGATTTTGCTGATAGGGATGACTGCACGTAGGGGATACAAAAAATAGACAACAGGGGGCTGGAATTTATTGCAGAAAACTGGCAGAGGAGCCAAGGTATTGGGAGCAAATACTTACAGAGGAAAGCTAATGGAATGGAATGAGGCCAAGGAGACATTCTGGACTGCAGGCAAGAGACCACGTACTGATAGAGTATAAGCAAAGAAAAAGGGATAGGGGAATCTTAACTGAAAGACCTTCTCTGATAGAGTTTTAGTTGAACCCAGAACAGAAGCTACTGTAAAAAGGGTATAATTAATACGGCGTAAAATATTGCACAATAACTTAAGACTCAAAGTTAGAAAAGATTGGGGGGAAAGACTGGATAAGCAATTTACAATGGAACAATGGGAAGACATATGCATGGCTCCCCAGTATGCAACAAAATCTAGAAGGTTTAAGATTTTTGCTTTGAAGTGTTTGCATAGGTATTTTTATACCCAAAGTAGATTCCAAATAATTTTTCCTCCGGTAGATGACAGATGTTGGAGGTGTGATGGGGAAAAAAGCAGTAACTGGGAACATATGTTTTGGGGTGTAGCAAGTTGGCAGATTTAAAAAAAAATTCCTACAGAGTACTCTGTCAGAAATATTGAGTCAGCAAAAGGCTGTATATAAGGGAATGATTCTTTTGAGCTTGAACACACGATCTGAATTACCTAGACATAGTAATGCCTTGTTAAGTTTAATTCTGGTGGCTGCCAAAAATCAACTAGTAGAAATGGAAATCAAAGTATAAACTATTTTAAATAGTGACTATTGTAACAGAGATAAAAGAACTGGAAGTCGGATCTTTAGAAAAAGAGAAGGCGCAAATTACATAGAAATAAATGGAAATTGTAGGAATAATACATAGAGAATAATGTTCTAGATGAGAAGTGAGGTTTAAGGGATGGCAGAAATTAATTTATGTAATGTTGGACTGATAGTTATAAAAAATGAAGATATGCGATTTATAACTTATGTAAATGGAAACATGTTAAAAGGATTTGTCCCCGTTTATACAAATGTATGTTTGTCTAGGTCTTTAATAATTTAATAAAGGTATTTAAAAAAAGAAGACTGGGCAAAGAACTCAGGAGTAAGATCAAATCCTGTAGAAAGTACAGTTGTGTACACTTACCATAAATGTAGATGTTAGAGTGTATTCACTGTTGCAGTCATCACACTTTGGTTATCTGCCTGCAGGTAGCTCTGTCGGCCCGAATACCAGAGACTTAGTATTTCTGTGTTGGTTGCTGTCTCTTCAGGACTGACGTCAGGTCATCAGGGGTATAAAAACAGGCAGCCGATGCCATTACATCAGTTTTTCTTGCCCCAAATGTCAGGAGCCCCGCAAATAGGGAGCTAAGTTATGGTGGGAAAAACACCACCAGTAAAAAAGTAAATACCAACAGTCCTGTAAGGGGTGAGTAAGAGAGAGAGAGAAGAGAGAGACAAGGTGGCTGGAGGGTGGGAAACCAGGACTGCAACAGTGAATACACCCGAACATCCTCATTTATGGTAAGTGTACACAACTGTACCATGTTCTTCGTGTTTCACTGTTGCAGTCATCACACTTGGGTTGATTTCCAAAGCTGAAGAAGGGTGGAGGCAGTCAAGAAGAGTTGGGGCTGGCTAGTATGCCCTGCAGGACTGCTGTTGCAAAACCCGCCCTGGATTTGGAAAAGATAGGCAGGTGGTAAAGCTTGGTGAAGGTGTGTACAGAACTCCAGGTGGCAGCTTCCAGAATGTTCCTGGTAGGGACTCCCCTGAGGAATGCTGTAGAGGTAGAAGTTTCCCTAGAGGAATGCGTTCTGACCCCCTGAGGGGGTGGCTTCCCATGGTGTTTGTAGCAGAAATGGATACAGTGTGCTACCCATTTGGAAATTGTTTTAAAATGGCCTTGCCCTCTGCCCCAGGTGCAAAACTGACTAGTAACTGGTCAGATTTCCTGAAGGGCTTAGTCCTATCAAGGTAGAATCTGAACTGTCTGTGCACGTCCAAGGAGTGCAGGATCCTTTCCCCTTTATTTTGAGGATTAGGGAAGAAGGTTGGCAAATGGATAGATTGGTTGAGAGCTGCACTGGACACCACTTTAGGTATAAAGGAAGGGTTATTCCTGTGGGAGACCCTGTCAGCATGAAAAATAATGAAGGGTTCCGCAGCCATAAGTGCTTGTAGCTCAGACACTCTTCTAGCTGAAGTGATGGCCAAAAGCAAGGCCGTTTTCCAAGAGAGGAATTTTAACTCTGCTGACACTGCAGGCTCAATGGGGGGGGGGGGGTAGCATGAGCTTTTCCAGTACAAAGTTAAGGCCCCAAGCGGGGGGTGGGTGCTCTCCTTGGTGGCCTTAAGTTCTTTGCCCCCTCAGGAACTGTTTGATGAGAGGGTGAGAGAGAGAAGAGAGGTGGCTCAGTGTTGTAATGAGCCAAGATGGCAGAGGCATGGATCTTAATGGAGGAGAAGAGGCCTCTGTGCAGTAGATCTGCTAGGTAATCCAGGATTAGAGGTAAAGAGGGCAGTGCTGCATCTTCTCCTTTAGACTGAATCCAGGAACAATACCTTTTCCACTTATTGGCATAGGATTTCCTTGTACTGGGTTCTTCTGGCTTCAAGAATGACGTCTAGTGCTTGCTAGCTTAGCTGGTCACTGGGAGAGAATTCAAGGAATAAGCCAGGCTGCAAAATTCAGGGTTTGCAGTTGCAGATGCAAGATCTGTCCCTCTTGCTGAGTGAGGAGGATTGGGATCTGGGGTAGGTACCAGGTTGGCACAAGTGACGGACTGTGCAGTAGTAGGTACCAGTGCTGGCGTGGCCAGTCCGGGGCAATCAGGATTGCCCTTGGTCTGTCCTGTCTTATCTTGAGTAACATTCTTGTGAGAAGAGGCAGAGGGGAAAATGCAAAGAATGAGAGGTTTACCCACTGGAAGGATAGGGCATCCCCTTTCCAGACCCTGCTGTGAGGTGTCCTGGTGCAGAATTTGCTGAGCTGGTGATAGTAGGAGGAGGGCAAAAAGGACCACCTCTGGGGTCCCCCATTTCTTGGTTAAAAGGCTGAAGGTGCTGGGGTCTAATTGCCACTCATGTGGGTCTAGGAGATTTCTGCTCAAGTCGTCTGGCAGAGAGTTTTGTTTGCCTGGCAGGAATTGAGCTTGCAGATGAATATGCATGTCCAAGGCCATGTTCCACAGGGGCCATGGCTTGCCTGCACAGAGGGTAAGAGTGGGTTCCCCCCCACTTGTTGATGTACCACATAACTGTGGTGTCTGTTTTTATTAGCTGGTGTCCTGGTGAGAGTAGGGATCCGAAAGCGGTCAGAGCATGCTGAACAGCTAGAATCTCTTTTTGGTTGATGTACAGATGAATCTGACTTGGACTCCATTGGCCCTGAATGCACTTGTCGTCCAGATGTGCTCCCCCCCAGGCATAGTCTGATGCGTCTGTGGTTAGGGTCTGGGCGG
Source organism: Protopterus annectens (assembly GCF_019279795.1). Classification (NCBI taxonomy): domain Eukaryota; kingdom Metazoa; phylum Chordata; order Ceratodontiformes; family Protopteridae; genus Protopterus; species Protopterus annectens. The sequence goes on from NC_056750.1 coordinate 520,933,922, forward strand.
CGAGGGGTGGAGTAAAGGGAAGTCCCTTGTTGTGGTTGCATGCTGTTGCCCACCAAAGAAACTCTGCCCTTGGATTAGGTATGATGGTTTCGAGGTCCTGAGAATTCTGGCACCAAAGACTTTAAGTACCATTGAAGTTTCCTCATATGCAGTCTGCCATATGGAATTAGTAGAATACAAGAGGCTATGAACCCTAGGGCCTGCAAGATTTTCCTTCCAGATAGCTGGGTTCTGGTGGCCATTTGAGTGAAGTAGCCCGTTAGATAGGCTTGTTTTTCTGGAGTAAGGAATGCCATCTGGGATGCTGTGTCCAAGCTTACTCACAGGAATACAATCTTTTGACTGGGGACTAGTTTTGATTTATTTTCTTTGATAGTGTACCCCAAGAAGGTTAGAAGGTTCTTTACAAATATTAGGTACTGAAACAGCTTTTCCTGACTGTCTACCTGAATCAGGCAATCGTCAAAGTATGGGTAAATTTGAATCTTTCTCTGTCTGCAATAGGGAATGGCTGGAGCCAGGCATTTTGTGAAGACTCTGGGACCAGTGGATAAGCCAAAGGGGAGTGCAGAGAACTGATAACGCATAGATCCCTGCCTTGAAACATAGGTCTTTCCTGCATGAGTCCCTGATAGGGATGTGTAGATAGGCTTCTTTTAGGTCTAGGGTAGCTAACCAGGCCTCTTTGGACAACATAGGAAGAAGCTGCTGAAGGGTGAGCATTTTGAATTTTGGTACCACCAGGAAGGTGTTTAGAATGGAAAGATCTAGGATTGGGCACCAAGTGCCCTCTTTTCTGGGTACCAGGAAAAGTCTGGAATAAAATCCTTGACCTATCTGTTCTGCAGGAACAGGCTGAATTGCCCTTATGGACAGCAGGGATTGAACTTGGTTTTGTGCCTCTGCCCATGATTTGGAAGAAGGTCTGGGAACCCTTTTGGGGATGGCAGTGAGTGGAAGTAAAATTTGTAACCCTGGGATACAATGTTGAGGACCCATCAGTCTTTGGTGATGGAGGTCCAGTTTTTTGCCTGATGGGCAAATTTTCCTCCTGGGGGCACGAGCCATTGGGCAAAAGTGAGGAGAGGAGTTGAGAAGTCGTTGTGAATTCTTTCCTTAAGGAGGCGTCTTAGTACTCCCTGTTTTAGAAGTGGAGGCACTCCATTTCTTAGATCTCTGCATACCCCGAGACTGTAACCTGGGGGAGGGGGTCTGTTTCCCCTGGGTTTAGTTTGAGATAGCCATGAGGAGGCTGGAAAGGACCAATGTTTCAAGGGGCAATGCCTACTGAATCTTGGAGGCTGAACTTGCAAAACATCTTTGACTGTCTGCACAGACTTAGCTTTTTCTTCCATCTTTTTTAGAACCTCTTCTGCTCTGGTGCCAAACAGATTGTCCTTGTTCAAAGGAGCATCTAGTAATTTTGATTTGACATGGTCTGGCAAGGTCTGCTCCTTAAGCCAAGCATGTCTTCTCAGTACAGAACCAGTGACTGCTGCCCTGCAAGATGCTTCTAGGGCGTCAAAGTCACATTGCAAGGCATGCTTGCTGACTTGGGCTTGCAGAATGCATAAGCTCATGTAATTCTTTATTTTCTGCGTAAAAGTAGATAATTTCTGCTTAATACGTTGCTGGTATTTCAGCATATGAAACTGGCAATTCAGTGTGCTAATGGCGAGATTTGCAGAGGTGTATACTTTTTTACCCCATCTGTCTAAAGCTTGGGAATTCCCTGTCCGAAGGGTTGGGATTCTTAGCTGTAGTTGCTTTTATGCCTTTAGGCCCCTGGGAAATGACCTCTGGATCAGCAGTAGGATTTTTGAAAAGTAATTTGTGAGAGTCAGAGACTCTGTAGTACCGGTCTGGTTTCCTTGGAGCAGGGGGTTAAGTATCAGGAATTAGACTGGATTCCATAAAGACATCATCCACAACATCCAGAACTGGTGGGAATGCTAAAGGTCTATGTTGTGGCAAATCTAAAAATTCTCTGAGTCTCTTTTTGGACTGAGGATAATCCTGGCATTCCCAGTGGAAATGCTCTCAAAGTATGTAGGGTTTCACCAAAAGACAAATCCTCTGGAGGGGAAGCAGAGGCAATGGAGTCCTCTGTATCTGAATCCTCATATGCAGATAAAAGCATGTCTTCACATTCAGAAACCTCAGTCGGACTCTTGGTCTTTCAAAATTGCTGGGGACAGGTCACTCTCTTAGCAGGGGGAAGGCTGGCTTCCCCTAAACCAGGTCTTCTGCCATTTTAAGCATTTGATGTTGTGGCAAGGAAGCAGGTGCTTGAGTTTGGGTTGTCGTTTTTTTAGGCGTAGCTCGTACTCTTGGCCTTAGAAACTCGGTAGTTTTAGACAGAACTGAAGACGTGAAAGAAGTCATTGGTTTGTACAGAATATCGGTAATGTGAAGCCAGTGCCTGTACAGCAGCTCTAGACCCATTCAAGGTAGAGACATCTGCAGGTTCCGTAGTCAAAGAAGCATCTCGCGGTATACGAACGGGTCTCAGTAGCGGCCTGTAAATCCATCGAAGTGGGCATCAGGGGCAGCGAAAGCACTTCACTGAGTACCAGCGAACTGGCGACTAGCTTAACAGAAGTGTTGCCGGCAGTTTTGGACCTGTGCAGTCTGTCTCTGTCTTTATCCTTATATTTTTTCGGAAGATCTGTAGTCGGATGGCTTACCGAAGCCATTTCGGAATACGGAGATCGAGAGCGAAAGTATGTAGTGAAAATAAGGGCCCAACAAATAGTTCGGGTGTTGAACAAAGCACAAAACCGACAGCGAGGTACTTCGTGGTCTGGGCCTAAACAGGTGACGCAGTAAGAATGGAAATCTCGGTGTGGTATTTGCTTTCCACAGGTGAGACAATTGTTAACTTTTTCTGACATCGGTTAGAGCAAGAAAAAAGGATCCCCAACAGGGTACTTAGCTTTAGAAGACTTCAGGATAATTCAATTCGGAAATGAAAACTCAGGTAGCGGCCAACCGGCACTCGTGCCAACTGCTTCTGCTTCGGGCTCCTCGGTAAGAAAGACTGATGTAATGGCGTCGGCTGCCTAACCCAGCCACTGGGGATGCACAACCAAGTGCATTTCTTTGTGCCGGTCCCAAGCCCAGATAAATGGGGAGGGTTGCTTCAGGAAGGGCATCCGGCGTAGAACCACTTCCAAATTACTTATACGGAGAACATTTCATATTTCCATAGCAGATCGGTCGAGGCCCAGGTTAACAACGACCGCCACCAGTACTGTTAGCCAACTGTTGGCCGAAAAAGAAGAGGAGGGGGAAGGCATGCCCGAAGGCAGGAAGAGAGGAGGAAGGTTAGGAGTGTAGTAGTGAGGGTAGGAACGTTGAATGTTGGCAGTATGACTGGTATAGGGAGAGAGCTAGCTGATATGATGGAGAGAAGGAAGGTTGATATATTGTGCGTGCAAGAGACCAGATGTAAGGAAAGTAAGGCCAGGTGTATAGGAGACGGGTTCAAATTGTTCTATCATGGTGTGGATGGCAGGAGAAATGGGGTAGGGGTTATCCTAAATGAACAGTATGCCAAGAGTGTTTTGGAGGTGAAGAGAGTGTCTGATAGAGTGATGTTTATGAAGCTTGAAATTGATGATGTAATGATGAATGTTGTTAGTGCATATGCTCCACAAGTTGGGTGTGCGATGGATGAGAAAGAAAAATTATGGAGCGAGTTGGATGAAGTGGTGGTGAGTGTACCCAAGGGTGAGAGACTAGTGATTGGAGCGGACTTCAATGGGCATGTTGGTGAAGTGAACAGAGGGGATGAGTAAGTGATGGGTAGGTATGGTGTTAAGGAGAGGAATGCAGAAGGTCAGATGATTGTGGATTTTGAGAAAAGGATGGACATGGCTGTGGTGAATAGAAATTTTAAGAAGAGGGAGGAGCATAGGGTGATGTACAAGATTGGAGGAAGATGCACACAGGTGGATTATATCCTATGTAGGAGGGCCAGTCTGAAGGAGATTGGAGACTGTAAAGTGGTGACAGGGGAAAGTGTAGTTAAGCAGCATAGCATGGTGGTCTGTAGGATGATGTTGGTGATCAAGAAGAGGAGGAGGAGTGTGAAAGCAGTGCCAAGGATTAAATGGTGGAAGATAAAAAAGGGTGATTGTGAGGTGGAGTTCAGGGAAGAGTTAAGACAGGCACTGGGAGGCAGTGAAGAGTTACTGAATAGTTGGGTAACTACAGCAGAGCTAGTAAGGGAGACTGCTAGAAAGGTGCTTGGTGTGACATCTGGACAGAGGAAAGAGGACAAGAAGACCTGGTGGTGGAATGAGGAAGTACAGGAGAGTATACAGAGGAAGAGGCTGGTGAAGAAGTGGGATTGTCAAAGAGATGAAGAAAGTAGACATGAGTATAAGGAGATGAGGCGCATGGCAAAGAGAGGTGGTGAAGGCTAAGGATAAGGCATATGGAGAGTCGTATGAGAGATTGGACACTAAAGAGGAAGAAAAAGGACCTGTACCGATTGGCTAGACAGAGGGACAGAGCTGGGAAAGATGTGCAGCAGGTAAGGATGATAAAGGATAGTGAGGGAAACATACTTACAAGTGAGGAGAGTGTGTTGAGTAGATGGAAAGAGTACTTTGAAGGGCTGATGAATGAAGAGAATGAGAGAGAGAAAAGGTTGGATGATGTGGGGATAGTGAATCAGGAAGTGAAACAGATTAGCAAGGAGGAAGTAAGGACAGCTATGAAGAGGATGAAGAATGGAAAGGCCGTTAGCCCACATGACATACCAGTGGAAGCATGGAGGTGCTTAGGAGAAATGGCAGTGGCATTTTTAACCAGATTGTTTAATGAAATTTTGGAAAGTCAGAGGATGCCTGAGGAGTAGAGAAAAAGTGTTTTGGTACCTATCTTTAAGAATAAGGGTGATGTGCAGAGCTGCAGTAACTACAGAGGGATAAAATTGATCAGTCACAGAAAGAGTAGTGGAAGCTAGGTTAAGAAGGGAGATGATGATTAGTGATCAGCAGTATGGTTTCATGCCAGGAAAGAGCACTACAGATGCAATATTTGCTCTGAGAGTGTTGCTGGTGAAATACAGAGAAGGTCAGGAGGAGTTACATTGTGTCTTTGTGGACTTAGAGAAAGCATATGACAGGGTGCCTAGAGAGGAGTTGTGGTATTGCATGAGGAAGTCGGGAGTGGCAGAGAAGTATGTAAGAGTGGTACAGGATATGTACAAGGGTAGTGTGACATTGGTGAGGACTGCGGTGGGAGTGACAGATACGTTTAAGGTGGAGGTGGGATTACATCAAGGATCAGCTCTGAGCCCTTTCTTATTTGCAGTGGTTATGGACAGGTTGACAGATGAGATCAGACAGTAGGCCCCGTGGACTATGATGTTTGCAGATGACATTGTGATATGTAGTGAGAGTACGGACCAGGTTGAGGAGACCCTGGAGAGGTGAAGATATGCTTTAAAGAGGAGAGGAATGAAGGTCAGCAGGGCTAAAGCAGAATACATGTGTGTAAATGAGAGGGAGGGTAGAGGAATGGTGAGGATGCAGGGAGTAGAGTTGGTAAAGGTGGATGAGTTTAAGTACTTGGGATCAACAGTTCTGAGTAATGGTGAGTGTGAAAGAGAGGTGAAGAAGAGAGTAAAGGCAGGGTGGAATGGATGGAGAAGAGTGTCAGGAGTGATTTGTGACAGACTGGTACCAGTAAGAATGAAAGGGAAGGTCTACAAGAGGGTAGTGAGACCAGTTATGTTATATGGGTTGGAGACGGTGGCATTGACGAAAAGGCAGGAGTCAGAGCTGGATGTGGCAGAGTTAAAGATGTTAAGATTTGCACTGGGTGTGACTAGGATGGACAGGATTAGGAATCAGTATATTAGAGGGTCAGCTCAGGTTGGACAGTTTGGAGACAAAGCAAGACAGGCGAAATTTTGTTGGTTTGGACATGTGCTGAGGAGGGATGCTGGGTATATTGGGAAAAGGATGCTAAGGATGGAGCTGCCAGGTAAGAGGAAAAGAGGAAGGCCTAAGATAAGGTTTATGGATGTGGTGAGAGAGGACATGCAGGCAGTTGGTGTGAAAGAGCATGATGCGCAGGCAGTTGGTGTGAAAGAGCATGATGCACAGGACAGGAAGAAATGGAAACCGATGATCCGCTGTTGCAACCCCTAACGGGAACAGCCGAAAGAAGAAGAAGAATGGCATCGGGTGCCTGTTTTTATACCCAACAACCTGATGTCAGTCCTGAAGCGACAGCAACTGACGCAGAAATACTAAGTCTCTGGTATTCGGGCCGACTGAGGGCTACCTGCAGGCAGATAACCCAAGTGTGATGACTACAATAGTGAAACACAAAGAAAGTACAGTTGTGTACCTACCATAAATGTAGATGTTCGAGTGTATTCACTGTTGCAGTCATTACTCTTGGGTTATCCTGCTGCCAGGCTACCTGCAGTCGGCCTGAATTCCAAAGTCTTGGTCCGGCGTCTGTTGCTGTCGCCTCTTCCCTGATGTCAGTGCGCCAGGGGTATAAAAGATGCAACTGATGCCATTTTCTTCAGTTTTTCTTGCCCCAGATGTCAGGTACCCCCAAAAGGGTAGGCTAAATAAATTAAGCCAATAAACATGCATGCACTAAAGTAAACATTTCCTTCATCTACAAGCAAATACACCACATAGGCTGTATAGAATAGAGAAGTACAGATAAGACGGTGGGAGGGTAACCTGGACTGCAACAGTGAATACACTCGAACATCTACATTTATGGTAGGTACACAACTGTACTATGTTCATCGTGTTTCACTGTTGCAGTCATTACTCTTGGGTTGAATCCCAAAGTTGAGGATGGGAGGCTGGGCTAAATAGGATTAGGAGAGGCTATGAGGCCCTGCAGAACTGCAGTGGCAAAGCCTGCTCTGGATTTAGAGTAGAGAGGTAAGTGGTAGTGCTTTGTAAAAGTGTGCACTGAACTCCAAGTTGCAGCCTCCAAGATGTCTTTTGTTGGCACTCCTCTGAGGAAGGCTGCTGAAGTGGCTGCTGCTCTGGTTGAATGTGGTCTAATGCCCTTAGGCACTGATTTGCCATGCTGTGAGTAACAGAAACAAATACAATGGCCTATCCATTTTGAAATGGTCTGTTTTGAGATGGCCTTTCCTTGTGATCCTGCAGCATATGCCACTAAAAGTTGCTCAGTCTTTCTGAAAGCTTTAGTTCTGTCCAAGTAGAAGCGTAGCTGTCTGTGCATGTCCAAAGAATGTAACAGTGTCTCACCTTTGTTCTGTGGGTTTGGATAAAAGGTAGGCAAGTGGATGGTTTGGTTAAGGGCCACAATGGACACCACCTTAGGCATAAATGTAGGGTTCGTCCTCAGAGAAACCCTGTCTGGATGGAAAATGATAAAAGGTTCCACAGCCATGAGTGCCTGTAATTCCAAGACTCGTCTTGCAGAGGTTATTGCCAAGAGCAGAGCTGTTTTCCAGGATAATAATTTTATATCAGCTGTTGAGGCTGGCTAAAAAGGTGACAGCATGAGTTTTTCCAAGACATAATTGAGGTCCCAAGTAGGTATTGGTGCTCTCCTTGGGGGTCTTATGTTGTTGGCCCCTCTGAGGTACTGCCTTATTAAAGGATGAGAAAAGGTAGGTGGTTCCTTATTGTAATGGGCTGAAATGGCAGAGGCATCTATCTTAATTGATGAAAAGGATAGGCCTTTGTCCAGCATCTCAGTTAAGTATTGTAAAATCTGAGGAATATTTGGTACAAACGTGTCAATTCCTTGTTCCTGGTTCCAAGCACAGAATCTCTTCCATTTTTCTGCGTACGATTTTCTGGTACTGGGCCTCCAAAATAACATCCATCACAGCTTTGGAGAGGAGTGTTCTGAATGGCTACATTATTCGCTATGCTGCCAGATTTAAGGTCCTAAGTTGGCAGTGCAGGATCCGATTGTTTTGTTGGGTCAGTAAGTGAGAGATTTGAGGCAATGTCCAGGCTGGACCTTGAGACAAGTTCTTTAGGATTGGGTACCAGTGCTGGCATGGCCAGTCTGGGGCAACCAGTATAAATTTTGGCTTCTCTTGTCTGACCTTTAGGCGTACCTTGGGGAGGAGAGGCAGAGGAGGAAAGGCATATACTGTTAGGTTTTTCCAGCAGAAGGATAGGACATCCCACTTTCCATGCTTGCTTGTGATAAGTCCTTGTGCAGAATCTCTGTAGTTGGCAGTTGTGAAGGGAGGCAAATAGCTCTACGTCTGGGCATCCCCATTTCCTTGTTATCATGCTGAAGATTTGTGGATCCAGTTTCCACTCATGGGGATCCATGAGGTTTCTGCTTAGCTTGTCTGCCAGAGTATTTATTTTTCCTGGCAGGAATTGTGCTTGCAGGTGAACTTGATAAGTCAATGCTGTGTCCCACAAAGTCATGGCTTATCTGCAGAGGGGGTAGGAATGTGTGCCTCCCTGCTTGTTTATGTACCACATGACTGTAGTGTTGTCCGTCTTTATCAGTAGTTGTCCTGGATGAAGTAGATACTTGAAAGCTGTCAGGGCATTCTGAACAGCTAGCATCTCTTTTTGATTGATATGAAGATGCATCTGGCTTGCGGGCCATGTGCCCTGAATACATTTTTCTGCCATGTGTGCCCCCCAGTCATAATCTGATGCATCCGTTGTGTCTGCCTGGCTGTGGGCAAAGTGAATGGCTGTCCCTTGTTGTGGTGACAGGTCTGTGCCATCAAAACTCCTGTTGCAGGCAGGGAATGAGGGTAATTAATGTTTCCAGGCTGTGGCAATGTTGAGTCCAAACACTTTTTAGATACCATTGTAGTTTCCTCATATGCAGTCTGGCATATGGAATTAGTAGAATGCAGGATGCCATGAAGCCCAAAGCCTGCAGAATTTTTCTTGCAGATAAGTGGGTCTTTGTGGCAAACACTTTGAAGTAAGAAGTCAGTTGCCTTTGTTTGTCTGGCGTGCGAGAAGCCATCTGGGCAGTTGTATTTAAGCTTGCACCCAGAAATACTATCTCTTGAGAGGGTACTAGTTTTGATTTATTTTCGTTTACTGTGTACCCTAGGCAAATTAGTAATCTTTTTACAAACGCCAGATGCTTTGGTAGAATGTCCTTGTTCTCTGCTTGAATAAGGCAGTCGTCCAAGTAAGGATATATTTTAATTCCTCTTAGTCTGCAAAATGCAATTACTGGTGCCAGGCATTTTGTGAAGACCCTGGGCGCAGTAGATAAGCCAAAGGGCAGTGCAGAGAATTGGTAATGCATGGAGCCAGCTATGAATCTGAGGTATCTTCTGCAAGATTGTCTGATTGGAACATGCAGGTATGCCTCTTTTAGGTCCAAAGTTACGAGCCAAGCCTTCTTGCCCAGCATGGGCAGTAGCTGTTGCAGAGTCAACATTTTGAATTTTGGAACATCCAGAAATGTGTTTAGAATAGACAAGTCCAGTATTGGTCTCCAGGCTTCGTCCTTTCTGGGCACCAAGAATAGTCTCGAGTAAAAACCTTGTTCCTGCTCTTGTTGTGGTACTCGCTGAATGGCCCCCATGTCCATGAGGGATAAAACTTGCTTTTGTGCCTCTGCCCATTGACTGTGTGGCAGGTTTACATACCTTTTGCCTTTGACAGGGTGTGAAAGTGGAACCTGTAGCCCTGAGACACTATGTTCCAGACCCATTTGTCCTGGGTGATCATGTGCCAATTTTGTTGAAAAGTGATAGTTTTCCCCTCAAGGGGGCTGCCAAAAGATAAGTGCTTGGTTCTGGCAGAGGGAAGTCATTGGGACTGTTTCCTGTATGGCTGTGATTGGTCTTCTCCACTTTTGGAGGTAGAAGCACCCCATTGTTTAGACCTGTATGAGCCTTGGGGCTGGGATCTGCCTCTGGGGCGTCTGTATCTGCCTCTTTGTGGCCTGTCTGACACTGGAAAGGACCAATTCTTTGTAGGCCAGTTCCTGCTAAATCTGGGTGGCTGCACCTGTAAGAAATCCTTAACTGTCTGCATAGATTTTGATTTGTCCTCCATTTTCTTCAATACCTTTTCTGCTTTAACACCAAACAAAGTATCATGCTGCAATGGAGCATCTAATAATTTTGCTTTAACATAATCAGGCAGATTCTGTTCCTTTAACCTAGCATATCGCCTAATGACAGAACCTGTAACAGCGGCCCTGCAAGAGGCCTCCAGAGAATCAAAACCACATTGCAAAGTATGCTTTCCCACTTGTTCAGTTGCATGCAATAAATCCTGCATTTCTTTGTTTTCTGCACATTCAGAATTTGTTAACATTTTCTGTTTAACCAGTGACAATAAGTATTGCTGATATTTAAGCATATGAAATTGACAATTTAAAGCTCTCACAGCCAAAGTAGCAGAAGTGTAAACCTTTTTCCCCCCATCTGTCCAGAGCCCAAGAATCCCTATCAGAGGGGATAAGGTTTTTTGCAGTGAAAGCCTTGACCCCTTTGGGACCCTCAGAAATAGTTTCTGGGTCAGCAGCAGGGTTTTTATAAAGAAATTTATGCGAGTGGAACCCTGTAGTATCTGTCTGACTTAACAGGTGCAGGGGGTAAAGAGTCAGGAGACAGGCCGGACTCTGAAAAAACATCATCTACAATGTCTAAAACAGGAGGGATAGCAAGAGGCCTGTGCTGGGGTAGTAAAAGAAAATCTCTAAGCCTTTTCTTAGATTCTGAGTAGTCTTGGCTCTCCCAGTGGAAGTGCTCCCTCATGGTATGCAGGGTTTCTCCAAAAGAAAAATCCTCAGGAGGGGAGGCTGAAGGGATAGATTCTTCAGCATCAGAATCCTCACAGGGAGGGAGAGAGTATTCATGATCAGAAGAGGAGCCAGAGGAAATGGAAACCTGATCTGAAGATTAATATTCTGTCTCTGGCCTAGGCCTCTTCTCAGGAGGGGGGTGGGAACCCCTGATTAAAGTAATTAGGTCTTCGGCCATTTTGAGCATCTGTTTTTTAGTCATGGAGGCCTGTCCATGGGCTTGCTGCACTTGTTTCTTTGTCTTTAGTGGTGCTTTAGTCTTTTCCTTTTGAGCTGTAGTAGGTTTTATATTGAACTGTGTAGGCCTGAAAACACCCTCAGAAGCCGATGCCTGCTCAGCGGCTTCCGGACCCATCTGAGGAAATATTTTCCAAGTGTCCAATACCTTGAGTTTACAGAGGCCTAGTCTGCTCCACGTGGGAATCAGAAGCGGCCTGCGGCTCTGAGGTAGCGGGCGTCAGGGGCTGCGAAAGCGCCTCACTGAGAACCGGCGACTGGCTTAGAAGAAGTCTCATCAGTTTTGGACCTTGGATGCCTGTCCTTTTCCTTGCGTTTCTTGTGAATTGTGGTAGTTGGATGTCTATCCGACGACATTTTGTAATTAAATCTTCGGCCGAAGTAATAAAATGCAAAATCGTACCGATGCTTAATAGTGCATTGGTTAAATCAAGCACAAAATCTGCAATTAGATACGTTGTGATCAGGGCCTAGGCAAGGAATACAATAAGAATGGAAGTCCTTATGAGGTATTTGCTTCCCACAAGAAATACAGTTATTAACTTTTTCTGGCATCGGTCTGGAGCAAGAAAAAAAAAAAGTTTCCCCAACGGGGTACTTCACTTTAAATGAAGACTTGGGATCTGAAATTCGAACATGAAAATCTCAGGAGTCGGCCGACCGGCACTTGCGAACTGCTTCTGCTTCGGGCACTGTGCGGCAAGAAAGACTGAAGAAAATGGCGTCTGCTGCATCTTTTATACCCCTGGTGCACTGACATCAGGGAAGAGACGACAGCAACAGACGCCAGACCAAGACTTTGGAATTCAGGCCGACTGTGGGTAGCCTGCCAGCAGGATAACCCAAGAGTAATGACTGCTACAGTGAAACACGATGAACATCATCTAATTCTGAAATAAAAAACGGTATGTCGGCAAAGGATGACCACAAGACCCTCTTTAATTACAAATGCAAAGAGATTTTCTTTAATTACATCACCCACTCAAATCGTAATGGATACAGCAAACATTTTTGGAAATAAATTCATCCTCAGCTTCTCCCCTCTGTTACCCCCACACTTCCCTTTGCAAAATATCCAGTCTATATCTTTTTCCCAGTAATTGCATATGAAGCGATAACAAAAACACTCTCAAAGACAAAATTAACTACTCAGTCAACCCAGGTAATATACCCATTTGTTTTTCCGGTGAGTACTAAATCCCCTTTATCAGACCTCCTTAATATGGCTAAGCAGACAAAATAGTGCAGGATAAGACCAAAGACTGCAGGCTAAGCATTCACTGTAGAACAGGACGAGACAGACCAGATAAGGACACCAGTACAGATATGTATTTGCAATCCATTTCAGTGCATATAGAGTCTGAAAAAAGATTACAGTATGGTTGTCAAGAAAACATGAATCAGAGATGAAAAGGCTAGAGAAAAAGAGGAAGCTGTTTAACTTCAAGAGAGAATATGAGAGGGTAGAAGGGACAGAGTGAAACTGTATGAGTAAAGGTGAAGAGGAAGGATGCAGCTATTTTGTAGAGATGTGGAAGAATTATGTGCAACAGCTGTGCAAAGACAATAAAACTTAAAGGAATAAGAGAAGAATTAAAAATTAAGGGAAAAGGAAAATATGGATAGAGAAGAGAGATTATAAATTCATGGTGTGTAAAGATGAAAAGTATGTTTATTACAGGGGAGAGCCACTGTGACGTTAACTAGGTTTTTACCTTTTCTGGAGCAGTGAATAATTAGATTCATTTCTAAGGTCTGGGGGAATAGAGTTCCAAATCTTAGATACTCAGTGTAGCAAGTCAATGTAATGACTGAGATTTAAATAAGATTAAGGGATTATGTGTTTCTGACCTTAGGTTAAGGACTAGTATGTGCTTCTGGATGTTTCATATAGCTGAATACTTGACTGGCTTGAAAAGTATATTACGAATGGTCTTTAGCTGGGTATACGCAAGAAAACCGTGTAACGTTAACCATTTAATTTTTTGCCACACTGTACAGTCATGGGTTCTGCTGGGGAAATGTACAGCAAGCTTATCTATTTTCTTACAGGTCTGCTCAAGTTTAACTTGGTAGGATTTGGAAATATTGACTAGGATAGGACTCTGCTGAACAATAAAACAAGAGTTGGGAAGAAGCAGGTTTTGAGGCATGTTAAGCTTATTTCTGTAAGGCAATTTTTGTGAGTTTTAGGTGTGACCAAGTTGATATGACTGTGGACATGTATTTTATGGTCAATAATAAAGTAACTTGGTCCATTTCTGTGTTACGCATACCTCCCAACCATACCAAATTCCTCGGTGCTTACCAGTTTTGAGGTCAAAATAATGGGGTGCCACAAATTCCCGAGTGGATCCCTTCGATTCCGATTTTTTTCCCCCTTTTTAATTTTTATTTACTAGTTTAAATAATAGATAGCACGACGCATCACGGCAATGTCATCAACATGCAGGTAAGGGGGGTCCACCCCAGGCAGCAATGTTGGAACTGTTAAGGGCTCTTTATGTTCTTCTGGTTTGGAACTGTTAAGGGCTCTTTATGTTCTTCCGGTCCGGTCCTGTTCTTCCAGCCCGTGCAATTTTTTTTAAATACAGTACAAGTTACAATTCTCAAACTGCAGCTGCCAACGAGCGAGTTATGGTAAGAGGAGTTTGCTTTTTAATACTGCCAAGCTCAGAGTGTGTGAATAAGTGTTCAGTCTTTACAAGTGTGTTTCTTATTGCAGTGTTCAATCTTTTATTGCAAGTGTGTGTCGGATTGCAGCTGCCAACGAGCGGGTTACGGTAAGGGGAGTTTGCATACGTGTGCATGTGTGTGTGTATAAAATGCTCCAGTTAGGTATACCTGGTGGTTAGTGTTACTCATGCTCAAACCCTGTACCTTAGGTACAACAGCCTGAATTCTTTACCCATACCCCCACTTCTGATTCATGGAGTTGAGTCCATAGCTCACAACTGTCCAGATTTTCATAAAATGTCTGGAATGTTTGCCTCCTACATTTGGTCTGTTCCTCTTAATTTGTGGTTTTCTGGAAAATCAGTGAGAACTGAATTCACTAATGATAGGAAGACATACAAAATAGCTATCTTTCAGAAAATGCATAGCAACACAAAACATTTTATTCTAGCAACTTTCAAACAAGACTACACAAGCGATGTTTAAAATGTATCCCTGGTTTTGGGCTTTTGCCCCCAAAAAGAGCAGTTTCGGGGTTAAAAGAAAAGGGTGTAAGTGGTTTATAAAAGCTGGGTTCAAAAAGAAATTTTTTTTTAACCAATTGTTTTTGGGTTGTACCAAAGGGTGATGCTTTC